>NC_080540.1:299194023-299284023 GCF_028640845.1 Ahaetulla prasina | reverse complement strand
TGCTGTTTAGGGCTGCTCGCCACAAGATCATCAATTATCCAATCCCCACAACAAATTTCTGCACCATCCCAGGTAAGATGTGGGATAAGGAAAAGAGAAAGAGGGAAAGGGAAAGGCGAAAAGAGATCTGTTACCTGTAACAAAAGTGATCTGTAACGAGTAAATAAATTCAGATCTGACCAAGCAGAATGTATTTTATCTGCTAGCCATTAACCATATTCCCCAGCGAGGTAGAACAGATGTATTATAAGTAATGTCTTTTCTTTAAAACTCACAAAGACACACACACACAGTGACATAAAATCAGGGACAGCTTTTAAATTAGGAACAATAAAAGCGATCTCCGCAATCGCGTTTTTGCAAAGGTCTTTTGTTGCAATATTGATGACAGCAAAAAATGGTGACGAGGAATATATTAAAATACCTTCCCACCCCCCCACCCCACACCCTTTAGCTCATTTGTTAAATTTGCACAGAGCAAGTCAGCTTGTGGGTCCTGAGGAATAACCACCATAATGTGCAAAAATGTAAGGAAAAGTCAAATTGAGAAAATTCAGCAAAATGGTAAATGCTGGTTAGGCAAAGAACGGGAGGAGGCTGTGGAACACCTGGTAGGCGGATAAAAGAAGATTAAACACGGTATTTGGTAAGACACAAGAAAATTGCCGCCTTCGTTTAATGGAATCTTTGTCAGAATTATAACTTAATTATAATTAATTATACGGATTAACCTAGCGGACAATCACTTCAATATGAGCCAACAGGGTCCTGCAGGAGCCAAAAAAGCCAATGCAAACCTAGTGTCAGGGTTCCAAGTAACACCCCCAATGAAAGAAGACTCCGAGGCATGAAGTTCCTCAAAGCTACATTTTATTAGAGATGTCATATTGGCACATCTGGGAAAACCCGAATCTGAAAGTTTCCAGGTTTTCCCCACTCAAAGGAAAATTCAAGTCCCTGCCCAACACCCGCAAGTCCAATCAAAAATTGTTCCAACTGGAGATGCCTCCCAGTTCCAGCCTTCCAGGTGCACGGCAAGATGTCCTTGACACTCTGAGAAAGAAATGTTATTATGGTTATATATCACCCTGGCGCAATACAATCCCCCTTTCCCAGTTTCCCACACTAGTAAATGTGGCAGGTCTGAAGGCTTCCACACCGGGATAAAATCAAGACCACGTGAAGTTCTAGTGCTGCTTTATAATGCCTTGTTATGGCCACACTTGGAACACTGCATCCATGCCCAGTTCCTGCAACTGTTCATCATATGTTTTAGCCTCCAGTCCCCTAATCATCTTTGTTGCTCTTCTCTGCACTCTTTCTACAGTCTCAACATCTTTTTTATAGGGTGGTGACCAAAACCGGATGCAGTACTCTAGCTGTGGTCTTCCTAAGGGTTTATAGAGTGGTATTAGTACCTCCCTTGATCTTGATTGTATCCCTCTGTGAATGCAATTTAGGATTGGATTGATTTTTTTTGGCTGCACACTGTTGGCTCATATTTAGTTGGTTGTCCACTAAGACTCCAAGATCCCACTAAGACTCCAAGATCCCAATTTCACAGTTACTGCTCTTAAGCCTGGTTTCACCCAGTCTATATCTGTACTTTTGGTTTTTCTTGCCTAAGTGTAAGATTTTACTTTTCTCTACATTGAATTTCATTTTATTAGATAGGGCCTAGTATTCAAGTCTGTCAAGGTCCATCTGGATCTTGAGGCTATCATCTGTGTCAGTGGTCACCAACCGGTGGTCTGTGGACCACTGGTGGTCCATGAGAAAATTTTGGTGGTCCACAGAAAAATTATTTGCATTTTTTATATTGCACTAACTCAGGGAGCCTCCAACTATGGCCCTTGGGCCAGATATGTGGAATGAATGTTTGTGTTGCTGCAGAGAGTCTCCTCCTTCTGGGTATTTTTGTGTGGGTTGAAGGGGGCAGAAATTCCATCTTGGGGTCTGCTTCAGCCTCCTGGTGTGGGGCTTTGGGTGAAGGCTGGAGGGAAGTGCTGCAGGTGGCGAAGAGCTGGAGGGGCCTCGTTCCAGTGGGACTGCATCATGGGCTGGAACTGGCTAAGCCTTCAGGCACCGGTACCTGGTCTTGCACTCACCCACGTCTTCCCTCTGCTTGGAAAGCCTATGCTCGTAGTCCTCAGTGAGGTGCGTCTTCTCAGTCTCCTTCTCGGTCAGATCCAATTTGAACTGAGCTGTTTTGCCAACTCTTTCTCATGGTGGCTGCTTAGCTCCAACAACTGCTTCCTGTTGGGGCCCTAAGGAGCCCAGGTGGGGAGGCGAGGATTGGCTGGGAAGGGAGGGGCGAGTAGAGGCTGGTGAGGTGCCCCTTGACATGACATCGAGTTGGCCACACCCACCCAGTCATATGACTACCTAGCCACGCCCACCCAGCTGGTCATTACGCAGATCATATTAGTGGTCCACAGGATTTAAAATTATGAATTTAGTGGTCCCTGAGGTCCGAAAGGTTAGTGATCCCTGATCTATGTTGTTGACTATTCCTGCCAGCTTAGTACCATCTGCAAATTTGATAAGTTCCCCTTCTATTCCCTCATCTAAATCATTGATGGTCAAAGAGCAGGTACCAGTCACAGCTGGGAGAGCTTTTTTTTGTTTTTTGTTTTGTTTATATTTATACCCCGCCCTTCTCCGAAGACTCAGGGCGGCTTACAGTGTATAAGGCAATAGTCTCATTCTATTTGTATATTTTTACAAAGTCAACTTATTGCCCCCCCAACAATCTGGGTCCTCATTTTACCTACCTTATAAAGGATGGAAGGCTGAGTCAACCTTGGGCCGGGCTCGAACCTGCAGTAATTGCAGGCTACTGTGTTCTTAATAACAGGCTTTTACCAGCGTGAGCTAAACCGGCCCTAAATGCAAAGTATTGTGCACTAGTGGTGCCCTGTCCTCATTCCCAAACATGGCTTACAATGACACACATTTGGCATCTCTGTAAAGAAAATAGAATAGAATAGAATTTTTTATTGGCCAAGTGTGATTGGACACACAAGGAATTTGTCTTGGTGCATATGCTCTCAGTGTACATAAAAGAAAAGATACCTTCATCAAGGTACAACATTTACAATACAAATGATGGTCAATATATCAATATAAATCATAAGGATTGCCAGCAACAAAGTTACAGTCCTACAATCATAAGTGGAAAGAGATTAGTGATGGGAATGATGAAACGATTAATAGTAGTGCAGATTCAGTAAATAGTCTGACAGTGTTGAGGGAATTATTTGTTTAGCAGAGTGATGGCCTTCGGGAGAAAACTGTTCTTGTGTCTAGTTGTTCTGGTGTGCAGTGCTCTATAGCGTCGTTTTGAGGGTAGGAGTTGAAACAGTTTATGTCCAGGATGCGAGGGATCTGCAAATATTTTCACGGCCCTCTTCTTGATTCGTGCAGTATACAGGTCCTCAATGGAAGGCAGGTTGGTAGCCATTATTTTTTCTGCAGTTCTAATTATCCTCTGAAGTCTGTGTCTTTCTTGTTGGGTTGCAGAACCGAACCAGACAGTTATAGAAGTGAATAAATAAATAAATAAATGAATAAAGGCTGAACTGGCCTTTTCCTGATTTGTGGCAGCTACGACACGGCCCAATCCTTGATTTTAAAAAAGTATGGAGGATACACGGATTTGCTATTAAGCTCAGCCACTAAGGGGCCTTTGCCATCCGGAGGGCAGCAGGAATTACGAGTCGGCGGTACACAAAACCAAACCTTTCTCTCGGATTGACTCCAGAAGACAAACCTTAGAGGCAAGAAACCTCATCTTTCTTCTTATTTTTTCCTCGCCAAGAGAGGGTTGAGGGCACCAGGCTGCGTTGTAGCATCTCAACCGCCTAACAACAGATGGGCTCCGGTATGGCGAACACTAACCAATTATTCACTGTAATCTCCAGTGGGGGCAAGGGATGGAGAGGTGGAGGAGGAGTGGGGCTGGAAAGAGTTGAAGGCTGGAATAGAGAGAAGAAAAAGAGGAAGAAAAACTTGCTGGGTGCACAACGGCTTGCCCTTAAAGAAAAATGCACCATCGATCCATCAGGAATGAATTTTTTTGTGTTCTCTAATATTAATGTTTAAGGCAACACTCTTCTAGCATATTGATTCTCCACGGGCCGGAAGAACTGAAAAAGAAACAGTTTTCAAAATGTAGTTTTCAGGTTCTTTGATATTGTAGTTTATCTTATGGCAAAATTTCCTCTGTGTGTGTGTTTTTGTGTGTGTGTGTGTGTGTGCCTTCTATCCGTTGGTGTAATAGGTGTGTGAGTGAGAGAAAAGAAAACAGAACGGTGGGGAATTAATAACAGAATGAAAGAATAAGAGAGTGGGAAGGGACCTTGGAGGTCTTCTAGTCCAACCCGCTGCTCAAGGCAGGAGATGCTACTCCATTTCAGACCAACGGTTGTCTAATATCTTCTTGAAAACCTCCAGTGATGGAGTAAGTATCGCAGCTGATTTTTTTGGAGATTGCATTTATTTTCTTTTACTCCATTCTTCTAGTCTGCCGTGGGGTGTGGAGTAAACTTCCTGGTGTACAAGCTATGATTTTTAGAAATATCTATACTCAGTGGTGGGATTCAAATAATTTAACAACTGGTTCTCTGCCCTAATGACTGGCTATGTAGGCGTGGTCATGGTGGGCATGGCCAGGGGACATGACAGGCAGCCCTCGGCCTCCTGCACCCTGCTGGGAGGAAAAATGGGCCACGGGGGGATGCGCCTACTCTGTGACCACCATTTTGGGTGTAGGAGGCCTTCATGAAGCCTCCTGGGAGATAAAATGGGGTGTGGAGGGACGCGACACCCTCCTGCACCCCGTTTTGGGCCTAGTAGGCCTCCCTGCACTTACCTGGGTGTTTGGGGACTCCTGGAAGGGATGGGGAGGGGAAGGGCCAGCCAGCAATTTAACTACCAGTTCACCCGAACCGGCTGAATTCCACCACTCTCTATACTGGGGATGATCAACCTTGGCAACTTTAAGACTTGTGGACTTCAACTCCACACAATTCCCCAGCCACACAATGCTAGATGTGGGCTTTTGGGCATTGAAGTCCACAAGTCTTAAAGTTGCCAAGGTTAGACTCCGCCTAATCTGTAGGATATTTGAATATTTGTTAACCCAGCAACGTCTGCATTTTTCCGTTGACTTTCTTTAAAATAAAAAAAAAATATTTTCTCATTCTGATCAGCAAAAGTTGTGCAGATCCTCAAACATCCATTTCCTGCCTGCACCTTTCTCATCCTATCTGTTGTTTGCTGATTTCCCCAACACACATACACCCCAAAGTACATATATATATATGTTGGTCTTTGGTTGTTTGGGTTTTCTCCCGTGTAAAATTTGAAGTGTCTTGGCGACGTTTCGACGAAGTCTCATTCGTCATCTTCAGGCTGGTGTTTACAGCTTCATGCTTCTAGGAGCAATGTGTGATTGCAGCTGTTTCGTCCCTTTTAACTGCTAGTGGGGGTTTGAACTGATTGGTTGGGAGCTTGGCTGTGTTCTGATTGGGTGGAGGTGTGTTCTGATTGGTTGAGGGTTTGGCTGTGCTCTGATTGGATGGGGGTGTGTTCTGTTTGGGGTGGGGGCTTGGTTGTGCTCAGGTTAGTCTGAGTTGCAGGGGGATTTGAGTTGGTGAGCTGCATTGCTGTTGCTTGGCTTCGCGTTTGTGGTCGTGCTACATTTTCATGGTGGGTGTCAGTCTGCTGCATGTATGGATTGGAGGGGTTTAAAATGGCTAATGATGCAGCTGCATTCTGGCTTCTGGTCCGTGGTCGTGCTTCATTATTGGTGTGGGTTTGAGTCTGCTTTCCACTCTGAATAAGGAGCATGGAGGTGTCTTTTATTTTTAGGTGTCTGAGAGATGTTTTCTAGAATTTGCTCCTGTTCCGGAAAAGACCATGGTCAATCCATGACGTGCCAGAGAAAGATTGAAATGTGTAGAAGAGTTGTGTTGCTACATGCATTTTAAGGGTTAAAGAGGGAAAGGGCACTTCAGTTATATTCATTTTTTTAAAAACATAAAACATAAAACATAAAAAAGGGAGTTTTTGTTGTCTATATTGTTATCATGGATGTGTTGAAGAAGACCACTGTGGAGATGTTGTGGTCCGCCAGCGGTCAGCAGAGCTGGCAGCAGAGTCGGACAATGAGGAGGTTGGGGAGGAACATGGGCCAGTCCTGGGGGCTGGGGAAAGCTCAGATGAGGGCTCTGCATCGAAGGCAGAGAGGGAGCTAGACAGCAGTTAGGCAGAGAAACAGCTGGAGCCCGTTCCCAGTGTGTGCATGCGCAGAGCTGCCGAAAGACAAGAACAGCTCAGAAAGCAGGGTCGACTTAGGAGTAAAGCTTGGAGATGATTTGGCCCCTCCCATAGGAAACAAAAGAGGACCGAATGGGGAGTGGGCTTTTGCAGGAAACAATTCATTCATTCCGTGACTCTGAGAGACTCTGTGCCAAGTTTTGCCTTTTGCTTCATTTTTCTCCTTTGGAAACAAGTTACGTGGCAGCTTGCCAAGCGAAATAAGGTGTGTTGAGAAATATTCCTTTGAAAAACTGTTTGGACAAACCTTGCTGACTGTGAATGAAAGTAATTCACAGTCGTGTAAATAAAAGAGGTTTTGCCGGAACCAAGACTCTGCTTCCTGCTTTTAAGGGAGCCTAGTCAGAACAGGAGAATAGGGAAACACTTATGAACTGTGGTGACGCAGTGGTTAGAATGCAGGAGTGCAGGCTAACTCACTGTTTACTCCAGGAGTTTGATCCTGACTGTCTCAAGGTTGACTCAGCCTTCTGTCCTTCTGAGGTTGGTAAAATGAGGACCCAGATTGTTGGGGGCAAGAGGCTGACTCTGTAAACCTCTTAGAGAGAACTGTCTGTCTGTCTGTCTGTCTATCATCATCTATTTATTTATCATATCTATCATCTATCTATCTATCTATCTATCTATCTATCTATCTATCTATCTATCTATCTATCTATCTATCATCTCTCTATCTCCCTATCCATCCATCCATCCATCTCTCTTATCTATCCATCCACCCATCCACGTAGGGAGATGACCAGGTTAAACCCGAGTGAAGGTCAAATTCATAATCAGTCTTGAGTCCCTTTGCGCTCGCAAGAGATCTAACTCTGGCCCACCTTGAATTCTGCTGACTCTTATCTACCATCAATTGATTGGCCGCAAGTCACCGAGCCATCTTTCAGGCCTACGGCAGGACTAGAACTCAACACTCTTCTGCTTTGTAGCCTGGTGCCTTAATAACTAGTGAGTAGACCAAACTGACTGTATCTATCTATCATCCAATAGTGGGTTGCTACCGGTTCGCCCCGGTTCGGTTCATCCGGTTCATCCACCCACCGGGACGTCTTCTTATATGCTCTGCGCATGTGCAGAAGTGGCACGTGCGAGCGAACCAGTAGCAAAGGTAAGTGAAACTCACCACTGCTATCATCTATTTACCTATCATATCTATGTATCCCTCTCTCACTCTTCCTTCCTTCCTATTATCTATCTATCTATCTATCTATCTATCTATCTATCTATCTATCTATCTATCTATCTATCTATCTATCTATCTATCTATCTATCTATCTATCTATCTATCTATCTATCTATCTATTTATCTATCTATTGGTCTATCTATCGTATCTATCTATCATCTCCCTCCCTCCCTATCATCCATCCATATCTGTCTGTCTGTCTGTCATTTCCCGCCCTCCCTATCATCCATCCATATCCATCCATCCATACTCATCCATCCATATCTATCTATCTATCTATCTATCTATCTATCTATCTATCTATCTATCATCTCTCTCCCTCCCTATCATCCATCCCTACCTACTACCTACCTACATTTCTATCTATCTATCTATCTATCTATCTATCTATCTATCTATCTATCTATCTATCTATCTATCTATCTATCTATCTATTGTGACTCATCCTCCCTCCTCTCCTCAGCCGGGCCCCTCCCGTCTCCATCCGGGCCTGTTATCAGACTCTGAGTCTGATAATGAAGATGAACGGCCTGTCATGCCTCCAGCCCCCGGCCCTGGCCCCATGCCCGGAGACGATTCCAGGAGTGAAAGGACAAGCCCGATAAACCTCACTCATACAGCGTGTGTTCCTTTGGCTCAGCGGTCAGAGCAGGAAGCCAGCCAGGTATTGGAATTGCTCGGGCCTACTCCTTCTGACCCCTCCCTTTCCCAGACAGCTGATCCAGCTGAAGACAATTCAGAGTGGGAGGATCCTCGCTTCTAGAGATCTGAGAGGCAACGCCAGCAGAAGGAAGGGAGGGGCAGGCCTGGATAAATGCTGAGTCATGGAGCCACACCCCACAGCCTATATAAAGGACCTGCTTTTGGCATTCCAACCTTGAGTCAAGCAAAGTCGTATCTAATTTGCTGCTACCGGACCCTTTCGCTGAAGTCACAACTTGGACTCCTGTCTGCCCTGATAAACCTCGAAGGAACTTGGCAAGCTGCAAAGGCTTCATTGCCAAGTTTGTTACGGAGTTCCTTGACTCGTTTGTCGGAGTGGGAGTGGGACACGACATCATCCATCCATCTATCTATCTATCTATCTATCTATCTATCTATCTATCTATCTATCTATCTATCTATCTATCTATCCTCTCTCCCTCTATCTCTACCTCCCTCCCTCTTCTCCCCTCTCTCTCTCTTATAAAGAGACAGGTGAAGATTTCTGATCTCTGCAAGAATTATTGCCCTCTATTGGCCACCTTCCTTTCTAATGTACCCCCGAACCACAAAAAAGTCAGCAACACAGAGAGATTTTGGGACACTGGGCTGTAATGTCAGGAGTGACCGTTTGTGCGGCTGAAATAGATTCCATGCACTACAACGAGAAAAATATGGAATTTGGCTGGGAGCCTTTAAGAAGCTTCAGTGAACTTTGGACCTCAGACTTAATGGGACATGAATGAATTTCGCTCAGAAGCATCCAACCCAGTAATAATAATAATAATAATAACAACAAGATGCAAAGAGGGAGGAAAAAATCCAGCAAACGTAAAAAATAACGGCGAAGGCAAAAGAGATGTGCATTATTTGAAATTTTTGACATCATAAAGAAGATGCACACTTGAGCTGTTTATGTCCCAGATGTTTATTTTCCAATAATGCACCTGGTTAAAATAAAGTTTTCCCTCTGGATGAATCTCTTAATACCTCCAGAAGAACAATTTGGAACATTTCTACTACAGCTGCAGTAGGCACAAACAACATTTATGGATACATTAGGCAAGATCAGGTACAGTTATACATGGGAAGGGGAGGAGGCCAAAAGGTATTTCCAGAAATATTATTACTTAATGTCAGATCTGGTTAAGTCAAGGAGGAGTTTATGAGCTTCACTTGCAACTAAGCATTTCCGAAATGAAGAATATGTTTGATTTCCTCAAGCGGCGTTCTTTAAAAAAGAAACATTGCATCTGAAATCTATTTTCTACCTTCCTTCCTACCTTTCTTCCTCTCTCCCTATCTCCTTCCTTCCTTCCTTCCTTCCTTCCTTCCTTCCTTCCTTCCTTCCTTCCTTCCTTCCTTCCTTCCTTCCTAGCTTTCTTCCTCTCTCCCTGTCTCTTTCCTTCATTCCTTCCCGGCATCCAGTCCCCCTCCCTCCCTCCCTTCCCTTTCCTTCCTTCCTAGCTTTCTTCCTCTCTCCCATTCTCCTTCCTTCCTTCGTTCCTTCGTTCCTTCCTTCGTTCCTTCCTTCCTTCCCTTCCCTTCCCTTCCCTTCTTTTTCCTTCCTTCCTTCCTAGCTTTCTTCCTCTCTCCCTGTCTCCTTCCTTCCTCCATCTCCTCTCCTCCTCCTCCTCCTCCCTAGCTTTCTTCCTCTCCCATTCTCCTTCCTTCCTTCCTTCCTTCCTTCCTTCCTTCCTTCCTTCCTTCCTTCCTTCCTTCTCTTTCCTTCCTCCCTCCCTAGCTTTCTTCCTCTCTCCCATTCTCCTTCCTTCCTTCCTTCCTTCCTTCCTTCCTTCCTTCCTTCCTTCCTTCCTTCCTTCTCTTCCTTCCTTCCTTCTCTTTCCTTCCTTCCTTCTTAGCTTTCTTCCTCTCCTTGTCTCCTTCCTTCCTCCATCTCCTCTCCCTCCTCCCTCCTCCTCCTCCTCCTTCCTAGCTTTCTTCCTCTCCCATTCCCTTCTTTCCCTCCATCCCTTCCTCCTCCTCCTCCTCCTTCCTCCTCCCTATCATCCATCCATATCTATCTATCTATCTATCTATCTATCTATCTATCTATCTATCTATCTATCTATCTATCATCTATCTATCTATCTATCTATCTATCTATCTATCTATCTATCTATCTATCTATCTATCTATCGGTCTATCTATCATATCTATCTATCATCTCCCTCCCTCCCTATCATCCATCCATATCTATCTATCTATCTATCATCTCTCTCCCTCCCTATCATCCATCCATATCCATCCATCCATACTCATCCATCCATATCTATCTATCTATCTATCTATCTATCTATCTATCTATCTATCTATCTATCTATCATCTATCTATCTATCATCTCTCTCCCTCCCTATCATCCATCCCTACCTACTACCTACCTACATATCTATCTATCTATCTATCTATCTATCTATCTATCTATCTATCTATCTATCTATCTATCTATCTATCTATCTATCTATCTATCTATTGTGACTCATCCTCCTCCTCTCCTCAGCCGGGCCCTCCGTCTCCATCCGGGCCTGTTATCAGACTCTGAGTCTGATAATGAAGATGAACGCCTGTCATGCCTCCAGCCCCCGGCCCTGGCCCCATGCCCGGAGACGATTCCAGGAGTGAAAGGACAAGCCCGATAAACCTCACTCATACAGCGTGTGTTCCTTTGGCTCAGCGGTCAGAGCAGGAAGCCAGCCAGGTATTGGAATTGCTCGGGCCTACTCCTTCTGACCCCTCCCTTTCCCAGACAGCTGATCCAGCTGAAGACAATTCAGAGTGGGAGGATCCTCGCTTCTAGAGATCTGAGAGGCAACGCCAGCAGAAGGAAGGGAGGGCAGGCCTGGATAAATGCTGAGTCATGGAGCCACACCCCACAGCCTATATAAAGGACCTGCTTTTGGCATTCCAACCTTGAGTCAAGCAAAGTCGTATCTAATTTGCTGCTACCGGACCCTTTCGCTGAAGTCACAACTTGGACTCCTGTCTGCCCTGATAAACCTCGAAGGAACTTGGCAAGCTGCAAAGGCTTCATTGCCAAGTTTGTTACGGAGTTCCTTGACTCGTTTGTCGGAGTGGGAGTGGGACACGACATCATCCATCTATCTAGCTATCTATCTTTCTATTTATCTCCATCTATCCTCTCTCTCTCTCTCTCTCTCTCTCTCTCTCTCTCTCTCTCTCTCTCTCTCTCTCTCTCTCTCTCTCTCTCTCTCTCTCTTATAAAGAGACAGGTGAAGATTTCTGATCTCTGCAAGAATTATTGCCCTCTATTGGCCACCTTCCTTTCTAATGTACCCCCGAACCACAAAAAAGTCAGCAATACAGAGAGATTTTGGGACACTGGGCTGTAATGTCAGGAGCGACCGTTTGTGCGGCTGAAATAGATTCCATGCACTACAACGAGAAAAATATGGAATTTGGCTGGGAGCCTTTAAGAAGCTTCGGTGAACTTTGGACCTCAGACTTAATAGGACATGAATGAATTTCGCTCAGAAGCATCCAACCCAGTAATAATAATAATAATAATAATAATAACAAGATGCAAAGAGGGAGGAAAAAATCCAGCAAACGTAAAAAATAACGGCGAAGGCAAAAGAGATGTGCATTATTTGAAATTTTTGACATCATAAAGAAGATGCACACTTGAGCTGTTTATGTCCCAGATGTTTATTTTCCGACAATGCACCTGGTTAAAATAAAGTTTTCCCTCTGGATGAATCTCTTAATACCTCCAGAAGAACAATTTGGAACATTTCTACTACAGCTGCAGTAGGCACAAACAACATTTATGGATACATTAGGCAAGATCAGGTACAGTTATACATGAGAAGGGGAGGAGGCCAAAAGGTATTTCCAGAAATATTATTACTTAATGTCAGATCTGGTTAAGTCAAGGAGGAGTTTATGAGCTTCACTTGCAACTAAGCATTTCCGAAATGAAGAATATGTTTGATTTCCTCAAGCGGCGTTCTTTAAAAAAGAAACATTGCATCTGAAATCTATTTTCTACCTTCCTTCCTTCCTCTCTCCCTGTCTCCTTCCTTCCTTCCTTCCTTCCTTCCTTCCTTCCTTCCTTCCTTCCTTCCTTCCTTCCTTCCTTCCTTCCTTCCTTCCTAGCTTTCTTCCTCTCTCCCTGTCTCTTTCCTTCATTCCTTCCCGGCATCCAGTCCCCCTTCCTCCCTCCCTTCCCTTCCTTCCTTCCTAGCTTTCTTCCTCTCTCCCATTCTCCTTCCTTCCTTCCTTCCTTCGTTCCTTCCTTCGTTCCTTCCTTCCTTCCTTCCTTCCTTCCCTTCTTCCTTCCTCCTCCCTAGCTTTCTTCCTCTCTCCCTGTCTCCTTCCTTCCTTCCTCCATCTCCTCTCCTCCCTCCTCCCTCCTCCCTAGCTTTCTTCCTCTCTCCCATTCTCCTTCCTTCCTTCCTTCCTTCCTTCCTTCCTTCCTTCCTTCCTTCCTTCCTTCCTTCCTTCCTTCCTTCCTTCCTTCCTTCCTTCCTTCCTTCCTTCCTTCCTTCCTTCCTTCCTTCCTTCCTTCCTTCTTTCCTTCCTTCCTTCCTTCCTTCCTTCCTTCCCTCCCTTCCCTTCCCTTCCCTTCCCTTCCCTTCCCTTCTCTTTCCTTCCTTCCTTCTTAGCTTTCTTCCTCTCTCCCTGTCTCCTTCCTTCCTCCATCTCCTCTCCTCCTCCTCCCTCCTTCCTAGCTTTCTTCCTCTCCCATTCCCTTCTTTCCTCCATCCCTTCCTCCTCCTCCCTCCCTCCTTCCTTCCTTCCTATCTTTCTTCCTCTTCCTTCTTTCCTCCCTCCTCCTCCCTCCTCCTCCTCCTCCCTTCCTCCTCCCTTCCCTTCTTTCCTAGCTTTCTTCCTCTCCTTCCTCCTCCTCCTCCCTTCCTCCCTCCCTTCCCTCCCTTCCTAGCTTTCTTCCTCTCTTCCTCTCCTTCCTCCCTCCCTCCCTCCCTCCCTCCCTCCCTCTCAGTGTACTAGCAATTGTGCTAACATTCTGCATGGAATTTATTTAAACTAAATTAACTCAGCAATTCAGGAGCAATTTTGGAGCCCATGACGTAACCCTGCAGCAGGCAAAACCAAGCACACACAAACACACATACACACAATGCTATTTGTGTCATTATTCTACAATGTTGTTTGTACATGGATGTGTGTCTCTCTGTGTGTGTGTGTGTCCTATTTTGTTATAGTTATTCATAACAATAGCAAAACAAAAGCCTTATTGTTCGGGACTCTGTTTTTAATTGCCTTCCTGCCCAGCTATTTTCTAAGTTAGGTGGGAAGGTTGCAAATAAATACAGAGACACATAAATAAATGTAATAAAAGACCAGAGGCCTGGGGAAGATATCATTCTGTCAAAGACCTTGGAGTACTCATCTCAAATGATCTAAATGCCAGAGCTCCCTGTAACAGCATTGCTAAAAAAAGCATTAAGAGTTTTTAACCTAATCTTGCATAGTTTCTTCTCTGGTAATATTGAACTGAAATTAGGGCATACAAATTTTTGCCAGACCAGTTCTTGAATACATCTCATCTGTCTAGAACCCACACTGCATACTGGACATAAATACAATCGAGAGAGTCCAGAGATATTTCACAAGAAGAGTCCTCCACTCCTCTGCTCGCAACAAAGTACCTTATGCCACCAGACTTGAAATTTTGGGCTTAGACAACTTAGAACTTCACCCTCTTTGGTCTGACCTAAGCATAGTACATAAAATCATCTGCTACAACGTCCTACCAGCCAATGAAGACTTCAGCTTCAACCAAAATAATACAAGAGCACACAATAGATACAAACTCATGGTAAACTGATCCAAACTAGATTGCAGAAAATATGACTTCTGTAACAGAGATGTTAATGCTTGGAACACACTACCTGACTCTGTGGTCTCATCCCAAAACCCCCAAAACTTTAACCTTAGACTGTCTACTGTTGACCTCACCCCATTCCTAAGAGGTCCGTAAGGGGCCTGCATAAGAGCACCAGTGTGCCTACCATCCCTGTCCTAATGTCCCTATTTATTCGTATCCATTTCATGTATTTATAATTATATTTACACGTGTATCTGTCATAAAATACATGCTTGATGAAATAAATAAAATAAAATAAATAAACTGCACTATTTGAAGGATCTAAAAAGGCCATCGTGAAAAGAAAAGATTTGTTTTGCATTATTTTGGTGAATAGGACCCAGGCTGGTAGGTGCCAAATGGATATTATTACAGCTTTTTAAGAACAGTTCTGACTAGGATTGCTAGTGAGCTAATAAACCAAAAATCAGAAATCCTTTATACAGATAATCCTTAGTTTACGACCATAATTCAGCCTGGTAATTACGGTCATAAGTCATGATAGGGTCATAAAACAGGTCACCGTGTGACCAGATCCTCCAATTATGACCATAATTCAGCCTGGCAATTACAGTCATAAGTCATGATACGGTCATAAAACAGGTTACCATGTGACCAGATCATCGAATTACGACCTTAGCTCAGCCTGGAAATTATGGTCATAAGTCGGTCATAAGTCAACTATGGTCATAAAGCAGGTCATCATTTGATCACATCCATTTTTAAGTGGCAGTCGTGAAGCGAACCTATTGTTCGCTATCGGCTAGTTTTTTGTTGGAAACGGGAACGAAACGCCAGTTTCTGACAAAAACGTTGAACATCCCCGTCATAGCGGATTGTTTTATGAGGTTTTGTTGTTGCTTGTCCTTTTGTCCAGTTGTTGCTGTTAGTCCTTTTTTGGATATTATTTTTTTTTGGGGTGGGTGGGTTGTATTTTAACTTGCTGTGGAATAAAATGACAGTAAAATGAAAAAAAAAACCGTTGAAAATCACAGTCGTATTTCGTGAGGGTGCTAGAAACAAGCCATAAGTGTTGTAAATGTTGTACCTTGATGAAGGTATCTTTTCTTTTATGTACAGTGAGAGCTTATGCACCAAGACAAATTCCTTGTGTGTCCAATCACACTTGGCCAATAAAAAAATCTATTCTATTCTATTCTATTCTATTCTATTCTATTCTATTCTATTCTATTCTATTCTATTCTATTCTATAAAGGATGAGCCGGCTGGTGAGCGTCCCAAATGCGACCCTCTGATCACAGTGGACAGCAAGGGGGCAAACATTGGAACTTACAACAGGGTCATAATTAGCTTTTCGGGGATCCGTCATAACTTCGAATTGTCACTAAGCTGGTAAGTCGTAACTTGAGGACTACCTGTAATTAGAACTCTTACCAAATTTTCTGTCCTTCAGCTGAGCTACCTTATGGAGGGTAATGTCAATTGAAAATGGGGCCCTTGATTCAACAAAGTTACACAAACATAATACTGTGTACGGGTTAGAACAGAACAGGATAACAGAGTTGGAAGGGACCTTGGAGGTCTTCTAGTCCAACCCACTGCTCAGCAAGAAACCCTATCCCTTCCCTTACTCCTTCTTCTCCTTCTCCTTCTTCCTCTTCTTCTTCCTCTTTTTCTTTCTCTTTCTCCTTCTCCTTCTCCTCCCTCTTCTCTTTCTCCTCCTCCTCCTCCTCCTCCTCCTCCTCCTCCTCCTCCTTCTCCTTCTCCTCCCTCTTTTTCTCCTCCTACTCCTTCTCCTTTTCCCTCTTCCTTCTCCTTCTTCCTCTTCCTTTCTTTTTCTCTTTCTCCTCTTTCTCCTCCTCCTTTTCCCTCTTCCATCTCCTCTTCCCTCTTCCTTCTTTTTCTCTTTTTCTTCCTTCTCCTTCTCCCTTCTCTTTCTCCTTCTCTTTCTCTTTCTCCTCCTCTCTACAAAGTTCTTTGCTCCTAGCACTGATGATGTTACCCAGTTGGGTCATGAAATATATGTGAGAAAACAGCCAAGTTCAGAGAGTATCAATGATCCAATAGTTCTCCTCCTCCTCTCCACTAACCTTACTCCCTCCTAGCACTGAAGATGTTACTTAATTGGGTCATGAAATGTCTTCAGGAAAAAAACCAAGTTCGGGAAGCATCAAGGAATATACAGTCCTCCTCCTCCTTCTCCTCCTCCTCCTCCTCCTCTTCCTCCAACCCCACTCCCTTCTAGCACTGAAGATGTTACCTACTTGGGTAAGGAAACATCTGCAAGAAAATAACCAAGTTCAGAGATTACCACATTCCTCCTCCCTCCCTCCCTTCTTCCTTTTCCCTCTGTTCTGGAGAAGATCTGCCTATCTGATCTTTAAAAGGTGATAAAGACTTAGTGACATATAATCCATTAATAGTCCCAATAATTCAATAATTCAGAACTTCTTACCTTGGCTCAGATATTGCTTAAATGGGCCATTTATTGATTTTTTTAATTATTATTTTTTTGTATTTACTGAATGCTTAACCCTTAGTGTGGTCAGAAGTTTGCAACACACAAAATCCCCAGCGTATAAAATATGGTAAAAAAACAACTATCAAAGCAACGCTAAAGGTGAGTTTTAAATCAGGCCAATATATTAACAATTCTTAGGGCATCCTAGCAAAGATTTCCATGTGAACTGACTTTTGGAAATCTATCAGAGATCCAGAGGAACTCATGGAAATATTCTAAAGGAAAATAAAAGTTCCTTCAAGAGAAAGAGGCAAAGAGCTACCTGGAAGGGACGATAGACAAAAAATACCCACCCAAATGTATTTGACTTTGGGGAGTGACTAGTTTTTATGTAGAAGCAACAACCCATAATTTCTAGAATTCCCAAAATGAATTCTGGACTTAGGCTATAATTTCCACAATTTTCGGACCTTAGATTCTGGGCCTCTTCAGACTGATATTTAGTCCTCTGCGTGTTGATTCAAGCACAGCTCTAAAGAAACAGGATTCGGTGACATTATTTTTTTTTATAAATATAGATTTTGTCAAGAAGCAGATGCTCCGATAAACATTGGCAAAAATACATATTCTACACGAAAGAAGGATCTTGAGACAACAGTTATGTTCCAGATTGCTCTATTGGATGCTTTGTTGGTGAGGTTTTATTTATGGGTATGTACTCATTAGTAATTGAAAAATAGGAACATTTTGTGTGTGTGTGTGTGTGTGTATGGGGATTCAAATAATTTAACAACTGGTTCTCTGCCCTAATGATTGACTGGGTGGGCGTGGCCATGGTGGGCATGGCCAGGGGGTGTGATAGGCAGCACTCATCCTCCTGCATCCCCCTGGGAGCCAAAACAGGCCACGGGGGGTGGGCACCACCTCCCTGTGGCCCGTTTTAGGGCCTGGTAGGCGTCACTGTAGTGTCCTGGCCCCCTGCACCCCATTTTGGCCTGGGAGGCCACCCTGAAGCCTCATGGGAGCAAAAGCGGGCCACGGAGGGGGGGTACGCCGCACTCCTCCACCTCCAATTTTGGGCCTTGTAGGCCTCCCTGCACTTACCTAGGAGCCAAAATGGGGTGTGTGGGTGTTGTGTCTTGCCCGCCCTCAGAGCAGCCGGGGCCTTCTTACCTGCTCCCGAATACTGAGGAATGTATGCCTCCCGGTCCCAGTCCTGGCTCCATGCCCACACAAACTGCAGAAGAAGGAGCACCTCCCGGCCCCAGCCCTGACTCCATGCCCAGGCAAACGGAGCAGCTAGACCCCTCCCCCTCCTCCACAGCATGTGAGCCTGAGGAGGGTTTATTACCAACAGCTGATTGGTGTGACCCTCGCATCAGAAGATTGGATAGGCGGAGGCAACAGAGGGAAGGGAGGGGCAGGCCTTAATGAGTGCTGAGTCATGGAGCCACACCCCATGGCCTATATAAAGGATCTGCTTTCTGGCAGTCTCTGAGTCAGGCAAACGTCGAACTTATCTTGCTGAAGTCACTTACTGGTCTCCTGCCTGCTCTGAGGACTTTGCTAGGACTTTGGCAGAGCTGCAGAGGCAAGCCTGATTCGGATTTCTCTGACCCGGCCGTCAGCGGAGGAGTGGGACATGACAGTGGGAGTCCTGGAAGGTGCAGGGAGGGAGGGTCACCAATTTAACTACCAGTTCGTCCAAACCGGCCTGAACTGGCTGAATTCCACCACTGAGAGATAGATAGATAGATAGATAGATAGATAGATAGATAGATAGATAGATAGATAGATAGATAGATAGATAGATAGATGATAGATAGATAGATAGATAGATAGATAGATAGATAGATAGATAGATAGATAGATAGATAGATAGATAGAGATGATATAGGATAGATAGATAGATAGATAGATAGATAGATATAGATAGATAGATAGATAGATAGATAGATAGATAGATAGATAGATAGATAGATAGATAGATAGATGATATAGGATAGATAGATAGATAGATAGATAGATAGATAGATAGATAGATAGATAGATAGATAGATATAGATAGATAGATAGATAGAGATAGATGATAGATGATAGAAAGATAGATAGATAGATAGATAGATAGATAGATAGATAGATGATAGATAGATAGATAGATGATATTAGATAGATAGATAGAAGATAGATAGATAGATAGATAGATAGATAGATAGATAGATAGATAGATAGATAGATAGATAGGTCGGTAGGTAGATAGGTAGGTAGATAGATAGAGAATTAGTAGATATTTTATGCATCTAGTTTCAGGTCCATACAGGTCCAAGATAAATGAGGATGAGTTCTAGTTCTACCTTAGGCATGAAAGCCAGTTAGGTGACTTTGAGCCAGTCTCCAAGGGATAGTGAGTTCTAGCCCTGCCTTAACCATCAAACCCACCTCACAAAGTTATTATCCCACAGGGGGATAATAGGAGAAGGAAGGATTGTTAAGTATGTTTGTGCCCTTTTGTGACTTCCTAAAGTAAAGAAAGTAGGATAAAAAAATCTAACAATAAAATAAAATCTAAAATTAAATTAAATTAAAAATGCAATAACGTCGAACAAAATGAAATAAATCAAACTAAAATAAAAGGCAAAGTTATGCAGTAAAGTAACAGGAAATGAAACAATAAAAGAAAACAACATAATAAATAAAACAAAACGAATACAATGCAGTACAGTAGAATGCAATAATAAATGCAATTTTATATGCGTGCAAAAGACTAGGTGCGGGGGGGTGGGGGCACTTTTCTTTTTCGAAAAGGAATGGAAGCTCAGTCTGTTTTTTGCCTTAATGGCAGCAATGGAAAGTTTGCTCTTTCAGGTACCGTTGCAAAAAATAATAATAAATAAATAAATAAAAATGAAGGAAAAGAATGAGCAGAAATCTGAAAATATTTTGCACTTAAGATCCATGGATCGGAATGGCAAAAATCTTTGCTTACTTGAAAGACTATACACAAGAAAAATATATTTTAGAATGGAAAATGTGGATTGATTATATTCAAAATAAGTATCAGATAAAAAAATATCGAATAGCATATGAGTAAATTTAGGAAATATTTTGTATTAGATATATTTCTGAAGGAGAGGGGAATTGAGAGTGTGATTAAGTGTGGAGTGACTAGAGATTATAATTTAGGAATTATTTTAGATTATGACTGTTAGTTTTGATACCCTGCATTTTGTTCTGGGAAGTCGGGGTGGGGGGTAAGGGGGAGGGGAACTGGGGGGTTGAGGCTAGAGATGGAGTGATGGTTAATGTACAGGGATTATTGAAGATGTATAAATATAATTAATGTAGGGTCAGGTCTGCCCAGCTACCAATTTAGAATGGTGGGGAGGGAGAAAAGAGGAGAGAGTAGGAGGTAGGAAAGAGGAGAAGAGGAAGGAAGAGGGGTAGAAGAGGGAGAAGGAAGGTGGAGGGTGGAGGGAGGAGAGGATGTAGATAAGAGAAGGAGAGGAAGGTTTGGAAAGTAGAAGAAGGTAGAAGAGGGAAGAGTGTTAAAAAGGGGGGGTGACTGGGCAAGCCCGACTAATTGTATATAACTGTACATTGGATGAGCTGTTTGATATGATTGTAAAAATAAAACTTTTTTATGAAAAAAAAATAAATCCATGGATCGGTGCACGTTTGCTCTCATTTGCCTTTAGGGTTTTTCTCTCTCTCTCCCTCATCTCTCTCTCTCTCTCTTTCTCTGTCTCTCTCGTTTTTCCACCCAGTGGCTTGAAATTGTAAGCATGCTTCAGGAGCCCGTAGGAAAAGAGAGCAGTGGAGTTTGGGAGCATATTTCATGGAGAATCTGTCTCTGCCATGTCATTCATCTCAACTAGGAGTCTAATGCGGTCTGTCACATGTAATCCGGCTGGCAGAGCCCCAGCAAAAGGCTCTGCATAGCGAGCAAACTAGGTGTAGTCGCGAATTTACCTGGTTCTTGTTTGCCCCGGGTACTTAAAAAGGGCAGGAAGCTGGGTGTTGCGCCTGGAGCATCGGCATTGGGAAACTTTTTTCGCCAGTTTTCTGCTGTTCAAGCAGAACTCAGGCCAGTGGTAAGTTGCCCCCCGGTTCGGACTGATTCTATAGAACCGGTAGTAAAACCGGTGGGAGGGTCCGCCCACTGACCCAAACATCATCAAAAGTGATCTGCACATGTGCAGAAGCACGCAGGCACAATGTCAACTGGTAGTAAAGAACCCACCCCTGGTCTCAACACACCTGGGCACTGCCTTGTGGTCATCCTGACTACAATAATAGGAGCCCGTAGGAAAAGAGAGCAGTGGAGTTTGGGAGCATATTTCATGGAGAATCTGTCTCTGCCATGTCATTCATCTAAACTAGGAGTCTGGGCACTGCCTTGTGGTCATCCTGACTACAATAATAAGATTGGAAGGGACCTTTGAAGGTCTTCTAGTCCAACCCCCTGTCCGTGGAAGGAGATGTTACAGTACATCATTCCGAACTTTATTTGGGCTTGAGGGGGATAGGTACATGTAATCATAGAAAGAATAACAGAATGGACGAATAAGGTTGAAACCCAAAGGGGAGGTAGACTTTTTGGTTTTTCTTTGATGATGTTTCACTTCTCATTCAAGAGGCTTCTTCAGCACAGCCATGACCTGGATGACTGAGAACTCTCCAGAGACAATGGGGTTAAAAGGGACACCAGAGATAGGTAGGTAGGTAGGTAGGTATAGATAGGGAGGGAGGGAGGGAGGGAGGGAGGGGTGAGAGAGAAAGAGAGAGAGAGAGAGAGAGAGAGATATGGATGGATAGATAGATAGATAGATAGATAGATAGATAGATAGATAGATAGATAGATAGATAGATAGATAGATAGATAGATAGATAGATAGATAGATAGATAGATAGATAGATAATAGAAAGAAAGAAAGATAGATGATAGAAAGATAGATAGACAGACAGATAGACAGATAGATAGATAGATAGATAGATGATATAGGATGGATAGATGGATAGATAGATAGATGATATAGGATAGATAGATAGATAGATAGATAGATAGATAGATAGATAGATAGATAGATAGATAGATAGATAGATAGATAGATGATATAGGATAGAGATAGATAGATAGATAGATAGATAGATAGATAGATAGATAGATAGATAGATAGATAGATAGATAGATAGATAGATAGATAGAAACAGATAGATAGAAAGATAGATAGATAGATAGATGATAGATAGATAGATAGATAGATAGATAGATAGATAGATAGATAGATGACATAGGATAGATATAGATAGATAGATAGATAGATAGATAGATAGATAGATAGATAGATAGATAGATAGATAGAAGGATAGATAGATAGATAAATATACATGGATGGATGGATGGATGTATAAATGTATGTATGTATGTATGTATGAGTGGGTGGGTGGGTGGCTAGATGGATGGATGGATAGAGATAGATAGAGATAGATAGATAGATAGATAGATAGACAGACAGACAGACAGAGAGAGAGAGATGGATGGGTAGGATAGATGGATAGATAAATATACATGGATGGATGGATGGATGGATGGATAAATGGATGGATGGATGTATGAGTGGATGGGTGGGTGGGTGGCTAGATGGATGAATGGATAGGCCCACCCGCAATCACTTCTACCGATTCGCCCGAACGGGTCTGTACCGGCTGAATACCACCACTGCCCATGGCTCTCGCAAGCTCCGTTTTCACTGGCAGAGGCACCGTGGGCCGGTCCTTCTCCATTTCCAGGGTGACCCCATGGGCCAGATCTAAACATCCCGCGGGGGCCGGATCTGACCCCCCCCAGGCCTTGAGTTTGACACCCCTGCTCTAGCGGGAACATTTTGCCGCCACAGCTCTTGCAATAAAGGATCTTCTGCCGCGAAGCACAGAGGCCACAGAGCCCCCGTGAAGTCCCTACTGTATTTCAGCTTCATCTCTCCATCTTTTCTCGGCGGGAATTAAGTTTTGCCCTAAGAATAATTATAACCACCTCGTGTTGGGCAGCATTGAGCGTCACCCCACTGTTTCACTCGGGAGAAAGAGCTCAGCATCATTGAAGCAGTGTCCAAATCGCCTTTCGTGATACGCCTTTCGTATCATGGCTGTTCCATTCTTCTCTTCCTTCAGGTGGCAAATCCTGCACTAAGAAACCTGAGAAGTGGGGGGCGTCGGGGGGAAGGACAAGACGAAGCAGAAATCTGCATATTTTCCCACCCTCTAATAAGAACTAATCCAAGCTAGCAGCTGCTCCCGGAACCCATCCTTATTGAAATATGACTGTAATATAGAAAAGATCGCTCCCCCAAATATTAACGTCCTCGGTGTTTTGCGGAACATTTGCAAGGAAGGAAAAAGTAAGAAAGAAAACAGTCTCCCTTGTATTTTGTTTCGTTTTATTTATTTATTTTATTAGAAACTGCATCATTAGCTTTAAAAGAGAGAGAGAGAAATGATGGAGGGGGGGTTTGTTTGTTTGTTTTGTTTTTGTTTTTTGGCTTTGCACTTCTCTTTCTCTCCTCCGCTTCTCTATCTTTTTCCGTTGCTCGGAAAAGAAGTTAGAAGGAAAAATAAAATAAAATAAAGGCATTCTTTCATAAACAGTTTTCTCCCTCTGGCTGGCATATTAGAAGAGTATATTAAATTTCCTCTTTCTCTCCTCCGCTTCTCTATCTTCTTCAGTTGCTCGGAAAAGAAGTTAGAAGGAAAAATAAAATAAAATAAAGGCATTCTTTCATAAACAGTTTTCTCCCTCTGGCTGGCATATTGGAAGAGTATATTAAATTTCCTCTCTCTCTCCCCCCCACCCCGTTCAAGAAAAGAAAAGCAGCAAGAAATAGAAATAGAAATAGAAATATTTGCATGCTAATGTCCCCACCGAGGCTCTGACGGATGAGAGAGACAGACTGGAAGAGGGGGAGCCATGGATTAAAGTAGCAGCCACAGGACCAAGTCCCATAACAAATGGGTCTTCCCTTCCCTTCCTATTTTTTTCCCTCCTTCCCTTCCTTCCCTTCCTTTTTCCTGTCCCTTTTCCTTCCTTATCTTCCCTCTCTCCTTCCCCTTTCCTTCCGATATCCTTTCTTCCTTCCCTCCCTTCCCTCCCTATTTTTTCCTACCTTGCCTTCCCTTTTCCCTTTTCCTTCCTTCCTTCTTCTTCCCTTCCTATTTTTTTCTTCCTTGCCTTCTCCATTCCTTCCTATTTCCTTCCTCCTTCCCTTCCTTTCCCTTCCCTCCCTAGCCTATCCTACACATTTTTCCTTCCTTGCCTTCCGTTTCCGCTTCCCCTTCCTTCCTTCCTTCTTTCCTTCCCTTCCTATTTTTTCCTTCCTTGCCTTCCCCTTTTCCATTCCTTCCTATTTCCTTCCCTCCTTCCCTTTCCTACCCTATCCTACCCATTTTTTCCTTCCTTCCCTTCCTTTTTAGCTTCCCTTCCTTCTTCCCTTCTCTTCATATTTATTCTTCCTTCCCTTTCCTTTCCCTTTCCCCTTCCCCATTCCTTCCTATTTCCTTCCCTCCTTCCCTTCTCTACCCTAGCCTACCCTACACATTTTTCCTTCCTTGCCTTCCCCTTTCCCTTCCCTTTCCCTTCCCCTTCCCCTTTCCTTCCTTCCTTTCTTCCTTCCTTCCTTCCTTCCTTTCTCCTTCCTATTTTTTCCTTCTTTGCCTTCCCCTTCCCCATTCCTTCCTATTTCCTTACCCTCCTTCCCTTCCCTACCCATTTTTCTTCCTTCCCTTTTTCCTTTCCTTCCTTCCTTCTTCCCTTCCCTTCTTATTTTTCTTTCCTTGCCTTCCCTTTTCCCTTCCTCATTCCTTTCTTTTTCCTTCCCTCCTTCCCTTCCCTTCCTACCCTTGCCTACCCTAAACATTTTTTCCTTCCTTCCCTTCCCTTTTCCCTTCCCTTCTTCCTTCCTTTCTTCCTCCCTCCCTCCCTCCCTTCTCCCTCCCTTCCCTTCCTATTTTTTCCTTCTTTGCCATCCCCTTCCCCATTTCTTCCTATTTCCTTTCCTTTTTCCCTTCTCTATCCTTTCCTACCCCGCTTTTCCATTTTTTCTTTCCTTCCCTTCTTCCTTCCTTCCTTCCTTCCTCCCTCCCTCCCCTCCCCTCCCCTTGTAATGTGCACCATCACTGGTGTATGAACGTCACATTCCATTAGACAGGAGTGAGCTCCGATGCCCCAAAGAATTAAGATGGAGTTGATGAAGATGTCTCTCCTGCAGGTCTGCGAGGGGTTCGGCCTTCCGGTCCAGCATCTTTTGAGCAGGCAAAACAAATCAAAACACAAAAGTACAATCAGGAGGGTTCCAGCTTAAGCCTAGGAAGTTTCACTCCATTGACCCTTTTTTCCTTCTTTGAAGAATTTGTGAGTCCATCAGCTGGTAAGGAGGCCCTCTCTCCAGATTTTTCTGAAATATTAATTTGGGTCAGAAATACAATTGCCAGTCTGGATGCAATCTTCCTTCCTTCCTTCCTTCCTTCCTTCCTCCCTTCCTCCCTTCCTTCCTTCCTTCCTTCCTTCCTTCCTTCCTTCCTTCCTTCCTTCCTCCCTCCCTCCCTCCTTCCCTCCCTCCCTTTCCCCTTTTCCTTCCTACTTCCTTTTCCTTTCCCTCCTGTTTCCATCCTTCCTCCCTCCCTCTGTCCTTCTCCTTTCCTTTCCCTTCCCTTCCTATTTTTTCCTTTCCCCTTCCCTTCCTTCCCTTCTATTTCCACTTTTCCTATCTGTAATGTATTTGAATTTTAGGAGGGAAAATTAGGCGGGAAAATGCACGTTGCTGATTGGTTGATGCCTCAGCCTAAATACTATATAAAGAGAGGGTTTTGCCTGTTGACTTCTGCTGGGGTTCACAATAAACTAAAGAGCTGTTGTCACTTGCATCGTCTCCTGCCTCTTCATTGCCCAAACACAACACTATCCCTTTCCTTTTCCTTTCCCTCCCATTTCCTTCCTTCCTTCCTTCCTTCCTTCCTTCCTTCCTTCCTTCCTTCCTTCCTTCCTTCCTTCCCCCTTTTTCTTCCCCTTTCCTTTCCCTTTCCCTCCTGTTTCCATCCTTCCTTCTTCCCCTTCCTTCCTCCCTCTGTCCTTCTCCTTTCCTTTCCCTTCCCTTCCTAGTTTTCCTTTCTCCTTCCCTTCCTTCCCTTCCCTTCCCTTTCCACTTTTCTGTCCCTTTGCTTTCCCCTTCCCTCCCATTTTCTTCCTCCCTCCCTCCCTCTATCCTTCCGTCCCTCCCTTCCCTTTCCATTTTTCCTTCCCCTTTCCTTTCCCTTTCCGCCCTTCACTTTTCCTATACCTTTCTTTTCTCCTCCCTCCCTCCCTCCTTCCTTCGCTTCCAGTCCCTTCCTTCCTCCTTCCTTCCTCCTCCTTCCCCACTCCATCCTCATCTCCTCCTGTTGTATTGACTACAACTCCCATCATCTCCGACTTAAAAACAAAACAAAACAGGACTTTTGAATTTCACAGAAACGCCAGTAAGCGGAGAAAAGCTGGCAGAGAGTGTTTATAATCATAAAAATGCAGAAATAAGAACAATTAAATCTAACCCAACTGTTAGATAGTTTGCGTAATGCTGCCTGAAATTTCCCAGTAAGCATTTCCCCCCACCCCCCCGCCAGCCCTTCGTAATGAAAAATAACTTAGGATGCGACACGAACAAGGTGTTCTAATTAAATAGATTTGTTTACATCTTGTGCCATGAAAAGCTAATTCAGGCTGATATACTATATATTCCATTGCTATCTCTCTCGCACTCGGTGCAAAAAAAAAAAAAGCGCCCATTTTTAAGTAGTGTTTTATTTAAGAATGTTTTTAAAGGCGTCTTGATTAAGGAACCAGTGATTTAATGAAACGAGCTTCCCATTTTCCTAAGGAAGAATTCATACAATGGTGTGTGCATGTGTCTGTGTGTATCTTTATGCAAAAAGGCAGGGAGAGGCCACAGAGTGAGCCGTTGATCACAATATTCCCTCTCCTTTTTTTTTATTACATTGGCTTTGCTACTCAACTTGACTCGAGACCTTCTCACAACCCGTGGTCAGGACACGTTTTTTTTGAAACGGCGATTAGAAGCAAAGCTCGAAAAGATCGACAAAGCAGAACTGCAGGTGCTGCAAAGTTTTAACAGATGAACAGAGTTGGATGGGACCTTGTGGGTCATCTAGTCCACTGCGCCTTGTCTTTTAGGAGAAAAACTGAGTATCTAGATCAGTGATGGCTAACCTTTTTACCATCATGTGCCAGGAGCGGGAGGGGGTGGGTGCATGTGTGCATGCCCACACCCATAATTCTATGAACCCCACCCCTGGCACGTGATGGCCTGGTAGGCCAGTTTTTCTCTCTCACCTGGCTCCAGAGCCTCTCTAGGAGTCTGGGGAGGGCAAAAGCAGCCTTCCCCGTGCCCTCGGCGGCCCCCTGGAGGCCACAAACGGCCCATTTACCAACTTCCGGTTGGACAGGAAGTGATGTTTTTTGCTATCCCCAGCCTCCAGAGACTCCTGGAGAGGCTCTGGAAGCTGGGGACAGCAAAAAATGTCATTTCCTGTCCAACCGGAAATTGGCAAATGGGCTCTTTCTGGCCTCCAAAGGGCCTGGGGCAGGGAAAAGGCCATTTTCACCCTCCCCAGACTCATAGAGAGGCTCTGGAGCTGGGTGAGAGAGAAAAACAGGCCCTCCCCACTGCCAGAAGTAGGGAAACAGCCTGTTTCCCTACTTCTGGTGGGTCCAGAAGGCCAGAAAATCAGCTGGCCAGCATGCACATGCATGTGCTGGAGCTGAGTTCATGTGCCCACTGATATAGCTACGTGTGCCACCTGTGGCACTCGTGCCATAGGTTCGCCATCATGGATCTAGATGTCTAGGGAGATTCTTGGTCATCCAAGTCATGGTTGTCCCAAAGGTGCTTTTTCAAGAGGCAACGGGACTTTCTGGTTTTTCTTTGAAGAGGTTTCGCTTTTAATATAATATAACAACAGAGTTGGAAGGGACCTTGGAGGTCTTCTAGTCCAACCCTCTGCCCAGGCAGGAAACCCTACACCATCTGTCAGATGGTTATCCAACATTTTCTTAAAAATTTCCAGTGTTGGAGCATTCACAACTTCTGCAGGCAAGTCGTTCCACTTATTAATTGTTCTAACTGTCAGGAAATTTCTCCTTAGTTCTAAGTTGCTTCTTTCTTTGATCAGTTTCCACCCATTGCTTCTTGTTCTACCCTCAGGGGCTTTGGAGAACAGCCCGACTCTCTCTTCTTTGTGGCAACCCCTGAGATATTGGAACACTGCTATCATGTCTCCCCTAGTCCTTCTTTTTATTAAACTAGGCATACCCAGTTCCTGCAATCGTTCTTCAAATGCTTTAGCCTCCAGTCCCCTAATCATCTTTGTAGCTCTTCTCTGCACTCTTTCTAGAGTCTCAACATCTTTTTTACATCGTGGCGACCAAAACTGGATGCAATATTCAAAGTGTGGCCTTCCCAAGGCATTTTCATCCAAGAGTCTTCTTCAGTTCTGAATGAATGGTGAGGAATGGAAGGATTTATACTCCTTGCAGAAAGCTGGTCATTTGCATCATTTTAGAGAGTTGTTGAGGCCACATGGAGATTGATCTATGTCCTCAGGATCACCTGAGTCATGCAAATGGATGTGGAGCGTCCTTGGAACTGCTGAAAGGACTGTGTTGTAACAATTCCAAGAAGGCTCCACACCCATTTGCATTATTTGTACAACAAATGATGTCAGCACAAATAAGAGTTAATTTGCCCAGCGCTTTCTTTAGCCAGCTATGGTGGTCTGCACATGTAAAGATCCTGCACAAAAGCCTTTTTCTTCCCACGAATCATTGTTGCTCCATTCTACATCCCTTTGTAGACCTCTTTCAAATAGGTCCTTTCTACAGAGAGATCCATCAAACCAAAGTGCTCCCTTTGAAGATTTGAAAAACACAGCCAGGTGTGCACAGTCTCGCTTTTGCTCTCAGGAGGCTACAGCTGCGCTGCCTGAGGAGCATCTTGCCATGCAGATGTTCGCTCCGTTCTGTTGTTTGGAACTCGGGGTCTCTATCCCTTCGAGAACTATCTATCTATCTATCTATCTATCTATCTATCTATCTATCTATCTATCTATCTATCTATCTATCTTCTCTCTCCCACCACCCCACTCTATCATCTGTCTGACTGTATCTACATATCTGTCTGTCTCTCTCTCTCAAGCTCTATGTCTGTCTCTATCATCTATCTATCTATGTATCTATCTATCAATCTATCTATCATCTATCCATCCATCCATCCATCCATCCATCCATCCATCCATCCATCCATTCATCCATCCATCCATCAAGCAGTAAACAAAATGCCAATCAAGAAACTGCCAAGAACGTTTCCTTGAACCTCGATGGGACAAGCTGAGATAAATAGAGAGCAAAACCGGCTCCTTTCTAGCACTGAGGATGTTACCTAGTTAGGTAATGAAACTTCTTCAAAAAAGCAATCAAACTCAGAGAGCACCAAGAAACCCACAATCATCATCCTCCTTCCCTTCCTCCTCCTTCCTGCAGACCCCAATTCTGCATCATCTGCAAGGAAACAACCAAGCTCAGAGACCACTAAGGGCTCCTCATTACGGAATTCTTTTCCTGGTTTCCCATTGAAAGATCTGGTAAAGGGCCAACCTCAGCGTTTGCTCCAGGCAATATCACCACTAACGAGATCCAACCAAAACAGGTTGTGGCATTTTAAGAATGCCACCTCTGTGGGTAATTTTTTTTACAAACTTTTTGGCACAGGTGGCGGAATTGAGATGAATTTGTCACACTGTATCGCTTCCCTTTGTACGCCCCTTAATTCAGGTTGATTAAACTGGAGGCAGTCTTCAAATTAAACTGGCTTTCTTCTATGATGTGCCATTTCCCAGCTGTAGCCTCTAGGGTTGACTGAAGATCTACAATCTACTGATTGTAGATAAATATAAACTTAGTTCAGGGAAAACTTATTCCCTTACCGTAACTGTTTCAAGGACTGTAGATCAGTAGGTCTCTGGAGCAAGGCAGTTTTTAAGTCTTCTTCTCCTGTTCTAATAACCTTTCCTTGAAGACACCCAACAAACCATGTTTAAATGACATGTCCTCCTGAGGTTGACTTCAACTCATCCCTTGGTCCACAGAAGCAGTTATATTTAGCTGTCCCATTTTTGAGGTAGCATTTGTCATCTTCTCCTAACACGATACCAGAGGATATTGGTATATATTAGATATTCAGCCGGTTCGTGCCGGTTCAGGCAAACCGGTAGCGGTGATAGCAGGTGGGTGGGCCCGCCCCCACCCTGGCCCTGGCCCTGGCATAATGCCATCCTATTCAGCCACGTTTTCGAGGCCGGGCGCATGCACGCAAGGCACTTCACACAAGCAAAGCGCATGCATGGAAGGTGGGGCACATGCGCAGAAGGCACACACTGGAAGCGAGCATGTGCTTGGCGAACCAGGGGTAACAATATGTGAAACCCACCACCGCACGATACATCCATGGGGGTGATCCAACACCCACCAACATGATGGGAGTGCAGATGTGCTGCTGGAGATTTTTAAGAAGGGATTGGACGGCCATTTTATTTGTTGCAAACTTCTGACCGTCTAAGTGTTCAGTAAATACAGAAATCAGTAAATGGCCTGTTCGAACAATAACTGAACCTAAGAAAGAAGGAGGAGGAGGAGGAGGAGGAGGAGGAGGAGGAGGAGGAGGAGGAGGAGGAGGAGGAGGAGGAGGAGAAGGAAAAAGAGAAAGAGAAAGAGGAGGAGGAGAAGGGCCGCGGTGTGGCTCAGGCTGTAAGAAGCCTGTTATTAAACACAGCTGCCTGCAATTACTGCAGGTTCTAGTCCCACCAGGCCCAAGGTTGACTCAGCCTTCCATCCTTTATAAGGTAGGTAAAATGAGGACCCCCCCAGATTGTTGGGGGGGCAATAAGTTGACTTTGTATATAAATATACAAATAGGATGAGACTATTGCCTTACACAATGTAAGCCGCCCTGAGTCTTCGGAGAAGGGCGGGATATAAATGTTAAAAAAAAAAGAAGAAGGAGAAGGAGGAGAAGGAAAAAGAGAAAGAGAAAGAGGAGGAGGAGGAGGAGAAGGAAAAAGAGAAAGAGAAAGAGGAGAAGGAGAAGGAGAAGGAGAAGGAAGGGAAGGGAAGGATTAGGGTTGCTCTATTAGCAGTCTTCCAATATTTGAGGGGCTGTCACGAATAGGGGTCAACCTATTCTTCAAAGCACATGATGACAAGACAAGAAGTGACAGATGGAACATCATTAAAGAAAAATCCAACCTCGAACTAAGGAGAAATGTCCTGACTATGAGAATAATCAATAAATAGAACGACTTGCCTCCAGAAGTTGTAGGTGCTTCATCACGGGAGATTTTCAGGAAGAGTCTGGACAGCCATTTGTCTGGGATGGGTCTCCTATTTGAGCAGGGGGCTGGACTAGAGTTACTCTTTCAAGTTATAAAAGGGAATTCTAATTTATCCAACTTAATTTTCTAATCTCCATAGATTCACTTGACTGATGGTCTAGAGCTGCAACCTTGTTCTCACACTTAACTAATACTTTTAAAAATTAGGTAAAATAACAGAACCACAAAATAAACAGTGATAAAGAACGTTATGAGAATACATCAATATCATAACCTCAAAATGATAATTAAACTTGGCTCCTCTGGGTGTTTTTGCTGGTGAGGTGAGGTTTACATCTTTTTTTCTTCTTTTTTGGCGTTGGCTTCTAACCAGTTTGAAAGGTTTGCGCCTGGAATGTTGGGCTTAGAACATAGAACATAGAATACCTGAGTTGGAAGGGACCTTAGAGGTCTTCTAGTCCAACCCCCTGCTCAGGCAGGATACCCTATACCAGGGGTGAAATCCAGCAGGTTCTGACAGGTTCTGGAGAACCGGTAGCAGAAATTTTGAGTAGTTCGGAGAACTAGCAAATACCACCTCTGGCTGGACCCAGAGTGGGGTGGGAATGGAGATTTTGCAGTATCCTTCCCCCAGGAGTGGGGAGGGAATGGAGATTTTGCAGTATCCTTGCCCTGCCATACCCACCAAGCCACGCCCACAGAACCGGTAGTAAAAAAAATTGGATTTCACTATTGGTTTAGAACATAGTCCGTCTTGCTGGACTGGCTTGAATTTTAATTTTTTAGTTGATTTTATGAGTTTTAATTTCATTAATTTTTATCAGGATTGATTGTATTTTAAAAATTGGGCCAAATTTAATAAGTTTTTTAATGTATGTTTTTAGTATTGTATTTGTCTTTACTGTTTTTATCTTGGCTGTAAACCGCCCTGAGTCCTTCGGGAGAAGGGCGGTATACAAATTAAATTATTATTATTATTATTATTATTATTATTATTATTATTATTATTATTGTTGTTGTTGTTGTTGTTGTTGTTGTTGTTGTTGTTGTTGTTGTTGTTATTATTATAGAATATCTGAGTTGGAAGGGACCTTGGAGGTCATCTAGTCCTACCCCCGGCTCAAGCAGGAGACCCTATACCATTTTTGATGTACATCTTCTCTAGACCATCTCACCAGTTAGATAGCCACTTTCATGACAAGCACATAAGTTAAACAAAGAGACACAAATACATAAATTTCCCGGGCTTGCAGAAAACTAACCTAACCCAACAGAATTACCCCACTGTACAGAATCAACTGATCAGGTAGTTGGACGGCATATAAATTTAATAAATAAATAAAAATAAAAGTATTTGATAAATAAAAGTATTAAATCCCCTCCCCAGTTGTGATGTAGTATCGTTTCTAAGGATAGTTTTTAAATAGGTTCACCGGTTGGATATTATTTGATCAGTCTGGGACAATTTATTCAGTTTGCGGCTAAATTATTGATAATCTACAACAGACTGTTTCTATTACTGTACAAAATCTGAAGATTCAAATGAAATTTGCAAAGACAGAAGGAGAAGAAAAAAGAATGTAAGGATTACAGCCGAACCGGGCATGTCTAGTCTAGTGAAGAGAAGGACCAGGGGAGACATAACATAACGTAATAACAGAGTTGGAAGGGACCTTGGAGGTCTTCTAGTCCAACCCCCTGCCCAGGCAGGAAACCCTACACCACTTCAGACAAATGGTTATACAACCTTTTCTTAAAAATTTCTAGTGTTGGAGCATTTACAACTTCTGCAGGCAAGTTGTTCCACTTATTGATTGTTCTAACTGTCAGGAAATTTCTCCTTAGTTCTAAATTGCTTCTCTCCTTGATTAGTTTCCACCCATTGCTTCTTGTTCTACCCTCAGGTGCTTTGGAGAATAGCTTGACTCCCTCTTCTTTGTGGCAACTCCTGAGATATTGGAACACTGCTATCATGTCTCCCCTAGTCCTTCTTTTCATTAAACTAGACATACCAGTTCCTGCAAAGACCAACATGATTGCAGTCTTCCAATATTTGAGGGGCTGCCACAGAGAGGAAGAAGAGGGTCAAACTGTTTTCCAAAGCCCCTGAAGGTCAGACAAGGAATAATGGATGGAAACTGACCAAGGAGAGATTCAACTTAGAAATAAGGAAGGTGTCTTGTCCCCACCCCCCACTCCAACGAACGAGTCAAGGAAGTCCGTTGCAAACTTGGCAACGAAGCCTCTGCAGCTTGCCAAGTCCCTTCGAGGTTTATCAGGGCAGGCAGGAGTCCAAGTTGTGACTTCAGCAAACTCGATAAGACTTTGCTTGACTCAAGGTTGGAATGCCACAAGCAGGTCCTTTATATAGGCTGTGGGGTGTGGCTCCATGACTCAGCATTTATCCAGGCCTGCCCCACCCTTACTTCTGCTGGCGTCGCCTCTCAGATCTCCGGAAGTGAGGATCCTCCCACTTTGAATTGTCTTCTGCTGTTTGGAAAAGGGAGGGGTCAGAAGGAGTAGGCCCGAGCAATTCCAATACCGGGCTGGCTTCCTCTGATGGCTGAGCCAAAGGAACACACGCTGTATGAGTGAGATTTATCAGGCTTGTCCTTTCACTCCTGGAATCCTGTCTGGGCATGGGGCCAGGGCCGGGGGCTGGAGGCATGACAGGCCGTTCATCTTCATTATCAGACTTAGAGTCTGATAACAGGCCCGGATGGAGACGGGAGGGGCCCGGCTGAGGAGAGGAGGGAGGACGAGGCACAACAGAAGGATTTTCTGACAGTGGAAACCCTGGAATACAATTACATTTATTTCCCATCTAACTGAATTCCAACCTGAATCCAAATAGAGTTGGAAGAGACCTTGGAAGTTTTCTAGTCCAGCCCCTTGCTCAAGCAGGAGATCCAATACCAGTGTTGGCAAAACTTTTCATCACCGAAATGGGAGCACACGGGCGTATACGCGGGAGCACCGGAAACAGGGAGAGCAGCTCCCTAGTGTGCATGCACGGGCCAGTCACCTTGTCTTTCGGTTTCTGACACGCATGTGCGCACAAAGACCAGCTGGCTGGCACGCATGTGCATGCTGGAACCCGGAAGAGCAGCGGGCAATGGCTGGTGTGCCCAGGGAGATGGCTCTGGGTGCCACTTCCGGCACGCGTGCTATAGGTTCGCCGTCATGGTCCTATACCATTCAATTCAGTGACAGGTGCAATTCAGCATTTCTCAAGCAGGAGATCCTATACCATTCTATTCAATTAGAATATACAATTCAGCATTTCTGGGAACTGAATGGATTCCCGGGTTCAGTAGTTAAACAAGTCCCAATGGTTGCTTGGTGTTGTGGCCTGTCTGGCAACCAAATCAGAGGAGGAGGAGGAGGAGGAGGCGTGGGAGTCAGTGTCAGAATCAAGGCCTCTGGTGGCTCAACGGACTAAGTCTGTCTGTTATTAACACAGCTGCTTGCAATTACTGCAAGTTCAAGTCCCACCAGGCCCAAGGTTGACTCAGCCTTCCATCCTTTATAAGGTAGGTAAAATGAGGACCCAGATTGCTGGGGGCAATTAAGTTGACTTTGTATATAATATACAAATGGATGAAGACTATTGCTTAACACCTTGTAAGCCGCCCTGAGTCTTCGGAGAAAAGCGGGATATAAATTCAAATAAAAAAAAAAACCTGAGCGCTCCGAGGGGAAAGAGGGAATGGAGCTGTCAAAGAGAGAGAGAGAGAAAGAAATGGAGCCCAGGCCATCCATCAGCCCTCAGATGGAGAGTCAACAATCCCCAGGTCTGGAGGTGGCTGATGAGGAAGAGGAGGAACAGCTGGGTCCAGTGCCTGATGTATGCACAGAAGGCAGAGGAGAGGAGAGGAGATGAGAGGAGAGGAGGGCAGTGGAAATCTATGGGCTGGTCCTTGGGAACAGAAGACCCACTGTTGGTAGCGAAGCTCCACTCTATCTCTGGGGATAAAAGGCAGGGGTCGGAGATGAACAGATGTGGCAGACAACTATTCATCTTCCTGCCGGACGGACTTGTTAGCCTGCGGTGAGAGAGAAACTTCACCGAGAGAGAAACTCCTAATAAAGGAATCATTGATTTAACTTCAGAAGGTTTGATGTGTTTGGGGAGCTGGGTCACAACACTTGTATTTTTATTTGTATATATCACCGTAGCAATTTAAGCCCCAAAGAATCTCTGGGGATTTACTCTCCTTAAATTAGGGAGAAGGGAAAACACAGGCAGAAACACACCCTTTCTAATCCAACCGTTTGTGGAAGGAACATAGCAACGAGAGGAAATGTGAGCCAACCGGTTCTCATGGGTGAATTGTTGCAATCATCTTGGCGAAGAGGTCTTCCCTGAAGCAGGAAGGTTTTGCAGCCTCATGCAAAAAAAACATTTCCTTTATGCTCTGTCTCTTTGCCAATTAATGCCACACTAAATTATGTACCTGCCAGCTTTCTAATTGCACACCCCAGCAAAACAACTTTCGAGACATTGTGGCACCTATATTAGCCTCTGGGAGAAGGACCACTAAATGCAAGAGCGTTAAAATTTGGATTCTGCAGGATCGTATCCCTAGGATGAGATTCTAAAGAAGGAAGAATATATGATATAGACTTGACTAGAATGGAATGGAATGGAATGGAATGGAAAATTATAATATAATAGAATAGAGTAGAGTAGAGTAGAGTAGAGTAGAATAGAATAGAATAGAATAGAATAGAATAGAATAGAATAGAATAGAATAGAATAGAATAGAATAGAATAGAATAGAATAGAATAGAATATTGGAATGAAGAATCAACTAGAATAGGAATAGGAATAGGAATAGAATAGGAATAGAGTAAGGTAGGGTAGGGTAGGGTAGGGTAGGGTAGGATAGGATAGGATAGGATAGGATAGGATAGGATAGGATAGGATAGGATAGATAGGATAGGATAGGATAGGATAGGAAAGGAAAGGATAGGATAGAATAGGATAGGGAATGGAATGGAATGGAATGGAATGGAATGGAATGGAATGGAATGGAATGGAAAATATAGAATGGAATGGAATGGAATGGAACGGAACGGAACGGAACGGAATGGAATATTAGAATAGAATAGAATAGAATAGAATAGAATAGAATAGAATGGAATGGAATGGAATGGAATGGGATGGGATGGGATGGAATGGAATGGAATGGAATGGAATGGAATGGAATGGAATGGAATAGAATAGAATATGGGATGGGATGGGATGGGATGGGATGGGATGGGATGGGATGGGATGGGATGGGATGGGATGGGATGGAATGGAAAATATAGAATGGAATGGAATGGAATGGAATGGAATGGAATGGAACGGAACGGAACGGAATGGAATATTAGAATAGAATAGAATGGAATGGAATGGAATGGAATGGAATGGAATGGAATGGAATGGAATGGAATAGAATAGAATATGGGATGGGATGGGATGGGATGGGATGGGATGGGATGGGATGGGATGGGATGGGATGGGATAGGGAATGGAATGGAAAATATAGAATAGAATGGAATGGAATCGAATGGAATCGAACAGAACGGAACGGAACAGAATAGAATAGAATAACAGAGTTGGAAGGGACCTCGAAGGGCTTCTAGCCCAACCCCCTGCTTAGACAGGAAACCCTAGACCACTTCAGACAAATGGTTATGCAACATCTTAAAATCTTCCAGTGTTTGGAGCATTCACAACTTCTGGGGGCAAGTTGTTCCACTGATTGATTGTTTTAACTGTCAGGAAATTTCTCCTTAGTTCTAAGTTGCTTCTCTCCTTGATTAGTTTCCACAAGAGGTGGGTTTCAGCAGGTTCTGACCAGTTCTGGAGAACCAGAAAAAATGAGCTGTGATCTTTTCTCAGACTTACAACCGTTGGGGCATTCCGGTGGTCATGTGATCAAAATTTGGAGAGTTGGCAACTGGTTCCTATTTATGAAGGTCGCAGTATCCTGGGTTTATAATTTGATTAACTAGAGTGTAATGTACGGTCCTGACCAGAGGTGGCTTTCACACAGGGGTGAAATCCAACAGGTTTTGAGTGGAAATTTTGAGTAGTTTGGAGAACCAGTAACAGAAATTTTGAGTAGTTCAGAGAACTGGCAAATGCCACCTCTGGCTGGCCCCAGGAGTGGGGTGGGAATGGAGATTTTGTAGTATCCTTCCCCTGGAGTGGGGAGGGAATGGGGATTTTGCAGTATCCTTCCCTTGCCACACCCACAAGCCAAGCCCACCAAACCACACCCACAGAACCGCTAGTAAAAAAAATTGGATTTCACCACTGCTTTCACATAATTTCACTGTCGCGCACCAAAAATGTGAGCGTATGCGTACAGCTTGCACACATGCACTCGGCTTAGAAAACGTGTCTAAATAGGATGGCATAGCACCGGAGCAGGTGGGCAGGCCTCTCCACAGGTCGCCGCTACCAGTTCTGAACCAGTCTGAATCAGGACCACCACTGGTCCTGATTCTTCACAGCTGACACACACACAGAGAGAGACATACACACAGACATACACATAAACAATAATCTGGAAAACTGTTGCAAGTTGTGTTTTGACCCAGGTCCAAGTAGATAGTAATAAACTTAGTCCGTGGAAAAATACACTTTATTTGAACAGCTGGGAATTACTTCATTCCCAGCGTCGTTCAACTCAAAATAAAACAAATGCTTCCCAACACAAATTCCTCAGTTATCTCACAAACCTTAGTCCAATTAGGCAAACTGCCAAAGGCCCTTCCTGGCAAATGTACAGAAGTCACAAAAACAAAGACGTAGATGAAGCAGAAGACGAAGCAAAAGAGGCAGCTACAACGTTGTTTTCCGGCAAAGGCCAAATGCCAGTGCTGGTCTGTTTTAAGCCTTATGGGAGGGGCCAATCATCTCTTGGCCTTACTCCCGCGTTGTCCTCTCTGCTTGAGCTGCTCTTGCCTTCTAGCAGCTCTTCCCATGCGTGCATTAGGAACAGGCTCCTCCTGTTCCTCTGCCTCACTACTATCAGTCTCTGGAGGCTCTGGAGTCTGCACCTCACTTCCCAATGGCCCTGGCCTCACCTCAGCCTCATCGCTGTCCGACTCCGTTGCCAGCTCCGTAGGCTGCTGATGGACCACAACAAGTTGGTTGATTCTAATCCAGCCTCTCCTGCTAATAAAATCTAGGCCTCTAAAATTAACAATTTTGCTTTACCATGGATGAAGGATTATTTAAATTCCCCCCACCTCTTAAACTCTGTAACAAGGGGACCTCCAATTACTCTTCTCTGAAGGCAAAGTCAACCTTCTGCGTGATTTCCAATCATCTGAAAGAAGAGAATGGGGAGGGGGGGGGAAAGTATCTATGAATATTCTTCTCCCTCCTTTATCTGGGGCCTAATCACCACTTTTCAGAGATTCAAACTCCAGCAATGAATATAAACAATGAAGGTTGCTAAAAATAAATAATAAAAAAATAAATAAGCACCTTGGCTTCACCATTCTGCAAAACTGTCACTTTTTTTAAACAAAAAAAAACACACCCCAAAATTTAGCAGAAAAAAGTACATTTCTTTGTTCGCTGGGAGAACATGACAAAATCAATGAGTGCATTAGGAACGTTCCAGATAGAGCTTTTCTTAAAAGCGGAGGTGAAAAATGGAGATGCCGAGCTACCCCCGTTTCTGGTTTCTCTTGTTCTCTGGAAATTACAAAATCTATAGAAGGGAATATCTGTCTCTTTCTCTCTCTTAAAAGAAAAGTACGTTTAATGCAAATCTGAATGCTGCATCCAGTTCTGGTCGCCACAACGTAAAAAAACAAAAAGATGTCGAGACTCTGGAAAGAGTGCAGAGAAGAGCAATAAAGAGGATTACACAGCTGCAGACTAACAGATACTGTGGGAAGCCACCCACCCGCTCCTAGAAGCATGAAATATTTTGAGGCAGATTAGTATATTTCCCAAAGGGAGAATGAAGAAACATGTTTTTTTAGAGGCGGAAAGAAAACCCCACTTTCCTTCCTAGCCCACCGCAGATGTCAGCACTTAAGAGATAAAGAATCTTATTGAAAGAAGACAAGTATCTAGATAGCGCTATTCATAAGCAAATACCCTCATCCAAGAGCCAAAACAGGATGAAAGCCATTAAGCCACAATAGGAATTACCTCAACACCCTTTCAGAACGCAAGCCCCTTAATTGCATCAGGCTCAGAGCAGTCCAAACTTCAACCGAACGTAGCTCAGACAAACACCTAGGATTTATACTTTGCCTATAGAGACAGCTATGACCCTTACATAACCCCTACAGGTCCCCATGGAAGTCTGATAACAGCCGATAGAATAACTGTTCTCGCACAGGAACAGGATGCTCAAGTACAAAGCCCAAGAGAAGGTATAAAAAAAACCCCATCACTCTCATCTCCATTTTGTCAGCTGCACCACAACTACAAACACTCTGTGATTCTGTTTCATCGATAAACCGTCTTTCCAATCAGCCTCCATGTTTCCAGTGTCTTTCTCCTGGGTTGGAACTGAGCCAGATGGATATTTCTTTCCACAGTTTTGAAGAACAGAGTTTTTGGTGAAGGGAATTGCTGAGAAATGTTAATAAAGACACTAAACCACAGTCTCTGTGTGTGTGTGTTTGTGTGTGACAGAAAGAAAGAGAGAGAAGGGGGGGTTGCTTGAGATGCTCACCCATAATGAACTTAACTAAGCTTCCTCAATTAACCCTCTTTTCCCAAGCGATTGCTTGCCACAACTCAACCATCTAAAATGTGGTCGGCTAGTTTTTGGTTCAGCGCAGCCCCAGAACGACATGTCTAGCAATTATTTTGAGGAGAATGCGGAGGGTCTTCCTTGGCCCATAATCCAACTGAAAGAATTTAGCTGCAGTAAAACCGCAGAATTTGGTCAAGGGAAGTAAGCCGTATTTATAAGGAACATTGTAGGAGCTCTGATTTCGAACATTGTGTTGTGACCTCAGCCCAAGTAGTTATTACCAGACACAATAAGTCCTAAATAAACGTATTTAATTAGAACAGCTGAGAATTACATCATTCTCAGCTTAGTCCAAATTAAGTCCAAAACAAAGTCCTTTGGCCTTATTGCAAACCTTTGTCCTCTTTGGCACCCTGCCAAAGACTTTTCATGGCAAAGCCCCACAAAGTTCAGAAACAGGAGATGCCGACAAGAAACAATTGTAGCAACGTTTCTTTCCTACAAAGAGCCCAAGAGACGTTGCTGCTCTTTTAAGCCTTATGGGAGGGGCCAATCATCTCCTGGCCTTACTCCCAAGTCGTCCTTTCTGCTTCAGCTGCTCTTGCCTTCTGGCAGCTCTTCTCATGTGTGCACTAGGAACAGGCTTCTCCTGTTCCTCTGCCTCTCTGCTGTCTGCTTTTGAAGACTCTGGAGTACACACATCACTCCCAGATGGCCCTGGCCCCATCTCTGCCTCCGACGCAGAGCCCTCATCCGGGCCTTCCCCAGAGTGCAAGACTGGCCCATGGTTCTCCCCAGCCTCCTCACTGTCCGACTACATGGCCAGCTACGCGAACTGCTGGTGGACCCCAACATCATGATTAGGAAACCCCACCATGTCATGTGAAGCTGCAGCTCCAGGTGATGACTCAAAACTCAAAACATAAAAATTCAAAACCTGGAATTAAGGTGAAATTTCCTAAGAGAGAGGACAATTAACCAATGGAAGCCTCCAGAAGCTTGTGGTCACTCCATCACTGGAGGTTTTTAAGAAGAGACTGGACGGCCATTTGTCGGAAATGGTAGAGGGTCTTCTGCTTGAGCAGGGGGTTGGGTCTCTGAGGTCCCTTGCCCCTCTATTATTCTGTTAATTAATCAGTGGGAGGATTTGCCTTCAGACGTTGTGGGGGCTCCATCACTAGAAGTTTTTAAGGAAAGACTGGACAGCCATTTGTCTGGAATGGTTTAGGGCAGTGATGGTTAACTTTTTCCAGACCGAGTGCCCAAAGCACCCAAACCTCCAAAATGCAATGCACGTGTGGCCCCCATGCATGTGCCCCAGCCCCCATGCATGTGTACACTCCCCCGCACGTGCCGTGCTTCCCCTGTGCATGTGCGGCCCCCCACACAAGCCCTGCCCCCATGCATGCACAATAGGGGCCTCTGGTGGCTCAGACTGCTAAGACAGTCTGTTATTAACAGCAGCTGCTTGCAATTACTGCAGGTTCAAATCCCACCAGGCCCAAGGTTGACTCAGCCTTCCATCCTTTATAAGGTAGGTAAAATGAGGACCCAGATTGTTGGGGGCACTAAAAGTTGACTTTGTATATAATATACAAATGGATGAAGACTATTGCTTAACGTAGTGTAAGCCGCCCTGAGTCTTCGGAGAAGGGCGGGATATAAATGCAAATTAAAAAAACACCAAAAAACAGAGACCTGAAGACCAGCTGGCTAGCGGGAGGGGCGCATATGTGTGGCACAGCTGAACTGGGGTGACTGCTTGTGCGCCATCAGAGAGGGCGCTGCATGCCACCTCTGGCATCCATGCCATAGGTTCGCCATCATGGGTATAGGGTCTCCTCGTTGAGCAAGGGGTTGGACTAGATGACCTACACAAGTGGGATGCAGCCCATTTGGACCTGCCCATTCGGACCTGCTCGGGCGAACCAGTAGTTCTGCCGGTGGGCCCGGGCCCGCCCACCCACCTGGGTGCAATCCCGTCCTATATCGCTTTGTTTTTGATGCTGCACGCATGTGGGGTTGGCGCATGGGAGCAAATTGTTGTGTTGTTTGATGCCGCACGAATGCGCGGATGGCACACGCTCACATTTCCAGCAAACTGGTAGCTACAATATATATATATATTTGCATTTATATCCCACCCTTCTCCAAAGACTCAGGGCTGCTTACACTATGTCAAGCAATAGTCTTCATCCGTTTGTATATTTATATACAAAGTCAACTTATTGCTCCCAACAATCTGGGTCCTCATTTTACCTACCTTATAAAGGATGGAAGGCTGAGTCAACCTTGGGCTTGGTGGGGCTTGAACCTGCAGTAATTGCAAGCAGCTGCTGTTAATAACAGACTGTCTTACCAGTCTGAGCCACAGAAGCCCACCTCTGCCTACGAAGTCCATTCCGGCTCTATTCTGATTGGTTGTTTGATTGAGAACTCATCTCTGTCAGCAGAAGGCTACTCATCTGTTGGATGGCATGAAGAAGCCTGCAGAGATGCTGGAACAGATTGGCTAACTGAGACATGAGTTCAGGATGATCAATGTTTACGCCTTTCATAACTGAGAGGAGGAGGAAGCAAAACTCACTTAACAAATGTTTCACTTATCAACATAAACTTTGGGCTCAATTGTGGTCATAACCCAAGGGTTATCTGTATTTGAAGCGCTCCTACAAAAGGAGGGTCAAACTATTTTCCAAGCACCATGGATAGAAACTAACCAAGGAGAGCAGCAAGCTAAAATAAGGAGAAATTTCCTATCGGTTAGAACCAGTGGTGGGATTCAGCCAGTTCGCACCACTTCTGGAGAACCGGTTGTTAACTTTGTGAGCAGTTTGGCAAACTGGTTGTTGGAAGAAATCATTAAGGCAGAGAACCGGTTGTTAAATTACTTGAACCCCACCACTGGTTAGAACAATCAACCAATGGAACAACTTGTGGACTGTGGATGCTGAAATGGTATAGGGTCTCCTTCTCAAGCAGGGAGTTAGACTAGAAGACCTCCAAGGTCCCTTCCCACTCTTATAATTCTATATTCCATGTTCTATTCTATGGATGAGGGATATATAGAAAACTCAACGACTTTGGGAAAGACTAGGACATTATGGGACGGAAGAACATTCTTGGAAGAAACCAATGCAAAACATTTTTAAAATATATTTTTACCTGTGGTCCCCATGGATCAAACAGACTTTTCTTTATTCTTTTCCATCAATTTATTTGTGTATATGAGTTTAAACTGGGAAAAAAAATGCTTTATTTGTTTGCTTAGCATAGCCAGCTTTATAATATGCAAGTTGTCGTCGTTTTGTAGCTAAGCGCTCCATGGCATAGGGCCGGGTTATCTACGGGACCGCCTACTGCTACCGAATACCTCTCACCGACCCGTGCGCTCTCACAGAGAGGGACTCCTCAGGGTGCCGTCAGCGAGGCAATGTCGTCTGGCGACGCCCAGGGGAAGGGCCTTCTCTGTGGGGGCTCCCACCCTCTGGAATGAACTGCCCCCAGGACTTCGTCAGCTTTCGGACCTTCGGACCTTCTGCCGCGAGCTTAAAACATACCTATTTAACTGCGCAGGACTGAGTTAGTTTTTAGTTTGTGGGTTTTAACTTGGGTTTTAATTTTTTATATTTTTAATTATTAGGCTTTTGAATAAGTTTTTTAATTGTTTTTAGAATTGTATTTATTGCTTTTAAATGCCTGTAAACCGCCCTGAGTCCTTTGGGAGATAGGGCGGTATATAAATATAAACAATAAATAAAATAAATAAATAAATAAATTTGTCCATTTTTAAAAAGGTGTTTTGCATACGATTTTCCTCCAGAAATCTTTTTAAGTCTGTCTAAAGATATGGGTTTTAAAAACAGCTTTGATAAATTGGGGCTACTTTAGGCTTGGCGCTCCTTGAATATATCACGTTTCAAATGCAAACTCCTCCAAATAATCTTTGGAAGAACTCCGCTACACCTGAAATATATCCTTTTTTAAACTTTTTTTTCCTCCTTGCAGATAGCTGGACATTTGTATTCCTTTTAGTGGGTCATTGAGGCCACTTGGAGGTTTGTCTGTAGTCCTCAGGGTTTACCTGTGTGGTGCAAATGGGTGCGGAGCCTTCTTGGCTGCAGGATGTTTTTTGTCTTGTGTCCCTTTGTTGAGCCATCTATGTCAAAACTGAACAGCGCTCTCTCAACAGAGGGGGAGGGATATAATATAATATAATATAACAACAGAGTTGGAAGGGACCTTGGAGGCCTTCTAGTCCAACCCCCTGCCCAGGCAGGAAACCCTACACCATCTCAGACAAATGGTTATACAACATTTTCTTAAAAATTTCCAGTGTTGGAGCATTCACAACTTCTGCAGGCAAGTCGTTCCACTTATTAATTGTTCTAACTGCCAGGAAATTTCTCCTTAGTTCTAAGTTGCTTCTTTCCTTGATCAGTTTCCATCCATTGCTTCTTGTTCTACCCTCAGGTGCTTTGGAGAATAGCTTGACTCCCTCTTCTTTGTGGCAACCCCTGAGATATTGGAACACTGCTATCATGTCTCCCCTAGTCCTTCTTTTTATTAAACTAGACATACCGAGTTCCTGCAACCGTTCTTCATATGTTTTAGCCTCCAGTCCTCTAATCATCTTTGTTGCTCTTCTCTGCATTCTTTCTAGAGTCTCAACATCCTTTTTACATTGTGGTGACCAAAACTGAATGCAACATTCCAAGTGTGGCCTTACCAAGGCATTATAAAGTGGCACTAACACTTCACCTGATATTGATTCTATCCCTCTGTTTATGCAGCCCAGAACTGTGTCAGCTTGACATCAACTACCTCCAATCTACCTCACGGTCCTTTCAGCAGTTCCAAGAAGGCTCCACACCCATATGCGCCACTCAGGTGACCATGAGGACACAGATACACCTCCAAGTGGCCTCAACAACCCTCTAAAACAGTGGTCACCAACTGGTGGTCTGTGGACCACTGGTGGTCCGTGAGAAAATTTTGGTGGTCCGCAGAAAAATTATTTGCATTTTTTATATAGCACTAAATCAGGAGTTTAGAGGAACCCCTCAAGGGGAACTAAAGAGCCTCTTGATGCGGGTGAAGGAGGAGAGTGTAAAAGTTGGCTTGAAACTCAACATTAAGAAAGCTAAAATCATGGCATCCGGCCCTCTCAATTCCTGGCAGATAGATGGGGAAGAAATGGAGGTAGTGACAGATTTTATTTTCCTGGGCTCCAAGATCACTGCAGATGGGGACTGCAGCCAAGAAATTAAAAGATGCTTGCTCCTGGGGAGGAAAGCTATGGCAAATCTAGACAGCGTACTAAAAAGCAGAGACATCACCCTGCCAACAAAAGTGCGTATAGTCAAAGCTATGGTTTTCCCAGTTGCAATGGATAGCTGTGAAGGTTGGACCATAAGAAAGGCTGAGCGCCAAAGAATCGAGGCCTTTGAACTCTGGTGATGGAGAAGATTCCTGCGAGTCCCTTGGACTGCAAGGTGAACAAACAAGTCAGTTCTAGAGGAGATCAACCCTGACTGCTCTTTAGAAGGCCAGATCCTGAAAAGGAAACTCAAATACTTTGGCTATCTTTTTTTTTTTTAATTTCTTTTTGTCACAACAGTATACATAAACAATTGTCATAGATAAAACAACATATTTTGAAGAAAATATACATATATGTATAAAAATATGCATCAACTATATCAATTTGATATGATGAAGGGAACAATAGGAGAGGAACGGTAGGCGCTTTTGTGCTCTTATGCACGCCCCTTATAGTCCTCTTAGAAATGGGGTGAGGTCAATAGTAGACAGTTTTTGGTTGAAGATTTTGGGATTTTGAGTAGAGACTATGGAGTCAGGTAATGAGTTCCAAGCATTAACAACTCTGTTACAGAAGTCATATTTTCTGCAATCAAGTTTGAAGCGGTTGACATTTAGCTTGAATCTATTTTTTGCTCTTGTAATATTGCGACTGAAGCTGAAGTAGTCTTTTATAGGAAGGATATTGCAATAGATGATTTTGTGTGTTAAACACAGGTCATGTCGAACTCGACAGAGTTGTAAGTTTTCTAATCCCAGGATTGTCTTTTGGTATAAGGTATTTTGTTGTTTTCGGAGGAGTGAAGAACTCTTCTAGTAAAATATTTCTGGACTCTTTCTATTGTATTTATGTCAGAGATGTGGTGTGGGTTCCAGACTAATGAGCTGTATTCAAGAATAGGTTTGGCAAATGTTTTGTATGCTCTAGTTAGTAGTGTAGAGTTTTTAGAAAAGAAGCTGCGTAAAATTAGGTTTACAATTCATGAGAAGGAAAGACTCACTGGAGAAGAGCCCAATGCTGGGAAAGATTGAGGGCAAAAGAAGAAGGGGACGACAGAGAACGTGGTGGCTGGATGGAGTCACTGAAGCAGTAGGCATGAGTTTAAATGGACTCCAGAGGATGGTAGAGGACAGGAAGGCCTGGAGGAACGTTGTCCATGGGGTCGCGATGGGTAAGACATGACTTCGCAACTAACAACAACAACAAATCAGGGGTCCTTAAACTACGGTTCCTGGGCCGGATATGTGCAATGAACATTTGTGTTGCTGCAAAGAGTCTCCTCCTTCTGGGTCTTTTTGTGTGAGTTGAAGGGGGGCAGAAATTCCGACTTGGGGTCTGCTTCAGACTCCTGGTGCAGGGCTTTGGGTGAAGGCTGGAGGGAAGTGCTGCTGGTAGCGAAGAGCTGGAGGGCCTCGTTCTAGTGGGACTGCATCATGGGCTGGAACTGGTATGTCTTGCACTCCCGCAGGTCTTCCCTCTGCTTGGAAAGCCTATGCTCCTAGTCCTCAGTGAGGTACTTCTGCTGAGCCTTCTTCCTCATCAGATCCAATTTGAACTGAGCTGTTTTGCCAACTCTTTCTCGTGGTGGCTGCTTAGCTCCAACAACTGCTTCCTGTTTATTTATTTATTTATTTATTTATTAGATTTCTAGACTGCCCTTCTCCCGAAGGACTCAGGGCGGTGTACAGCCTTATTAAAACACATAGGAACACAATAAACTTAAAATACATTTAAAATGAAATATTTAACCGGCCAATTTAAAACTAAAACAGTCAAATGACCGGTATAAAACCCTAAACTATAAAATTATAAATAAATTAATACAGTTTAAAATTCAATTAAAACTAAGTTAAACTAAAATATCAAATTAAAATAATATTTAGGCTAGTCCCGCCTGATTGAATAGCAGAGTCTTCAGTTCCCGCTTGAAGGTACGGAGGTTGGGAAGTTGGCGTAACCCAGGAGGTAACTCATTCCATAGGATTGGTGCTGCCACAGAGAAGGCTCTCCCCCTGGGGGTCACCAGCCGGCACTGTTTGGCTGATGGCACCCGGAGCAGGCCCGCTCTGTGGGAGCGCACAGGTCATTGGGAGGCTATCGGTGGCAGAAGGCGGTCTCGTAAATAGTCCGGTCCTAAGCCATGGAGCGTTGGGGCCCTAAGGAACGCAGGTAGGGAGGCGAGGATTGACTGGGAGGGCAGGGGTGAGTAGAGGCTGGTGAGGCGCCCCTCAACATGAGTGACACCGAGTTGGCCACACCCACCCAGTCACATGACCACCTAGCCACACCCACCCAGCTGGTCATTACGCAGATCATATTAGTGGTCCACAGGATTTAAAATTAAGAATTTGGTGGTCCCTGAGGTCCGAAAGGTTGGTGATCCCTGCTCTAAAACAGTGTCGGCGAACCTTTTCAGCACTGAGTGCCAAAATGGGAGTGCGAATGTGCATGCATCCATGCCGAAAACCGGAAGAGCAGCCGCCCGGCGCACATGCACACGCCAGGAAGATGTTCTTCCACTTTTCAGCATGTGCGTGAGCGCTGGCCAGCTGGTCTTCATGGGTACATGCATACCAGAAACCGGAAGATCACTTTCCTGGCACACACATGCACGCCGGGTGGCTGATCTTCCTGTTTCCGGTGCTCCCACGTGCGTGAAGACCAGCTGGTCGGCGTGTCGGAAACCGGAAGACCAACAGGCGATGGCTCTCTTGCCTAGAGAGATGGCTCTGCGTGCCACTTCCAACATGTGTGCTGTAAGTTCGCCACCACGGCTCTAAAAGGATGCAAATGACCAGCTACCTGCAAGGAATATAAATCCTTCCATTTCCCCACCATCTAGTCAGAGCTGAAGAAGCTTCTCGGATGAGAAGCGAAACATCTTCAAGGAAAACCCAGAAAGTCCAGTTGCCTGTTGAAATTGGGTATTCCCAATTTGGCTGTTCCTATTGGGTATAAAAAATTAGCAAAGAAAATATTTATTTGATTATACGTGTAATAACCGCTACAAGGATTGTTTTTGCACAAAATCGGAAAGCAGAGAAACTACCTTTAGAAGAAGAAGTCATTAAAAAAAATTTAGAACGTGCAGAAACGAATAGATTAACTTTGATAACTAAAGAAAGAGAAAGTATATTTTAAGATATGGAATCAATTTTACCAGTGGCTGGAAAAGAGATTTTTTTTTTTTTACATTTATATCCCGCCCTTCTCCGAAGACTCAGGGCGGCTTACAGTGTATAAGGCAATAGTCTCATTCTATTTGTGTATATATATATATATTTTTTACAAAGTCAACTTATTGCCCCCACAACAATCTGGGTCCTCATTTTACCTACCTTATAAAGGATGGAAGGCTGAGTCAACCTTGGGCCGGGCTTGAACCTGCAGTAATTGCAGGCTACTGTGTTCTAATAACAGGCTCTAACAGATACAGATAAGCAAATTAATAGTTATGTAAGAGAAGGGTATAATTAGAATAGTGTATTTTTGGAAAAATGTCGTAATAGATTAAGCGTGAATGAAGACAGAAGCAACAACAAAAAGACGAAGATACGGAAAAAACACCAAGATGTCACATGGAAGGAATGACTGATGTATTATGCGTTTGTGTATAAAATAAAATAAAATAAAAAATTTCAAAAAAAGAAAGAAAGCAACTTTGGTTTTTCTTCAGGGCCATTGTAACTTCGGTCACTAAACGAATAGTTGTAATTCGAGAACTCCCTGTGCTATTTTGCTCCCAGATTCTAGTTAGGACAAGGCTGAATGGACAAAAAAAACCTCTTTCGGTTGTGTTTTTTTTTTCAAGGCCCTCGCGATGGAGAATTTCTGCTCTTCCCTCGCCCTCTTTCATCTCTTAAGATAATGCGGAAACATTTTCCCTCGGAAAAAAAGAAAGAAGAAAAGAAAGATGTTTATGCAACATCAGCATCAAAAAGACATTTTCTTGTTTTCCCTAATGACTTTATCAGACGTATAGCAGCACAATGAAAGATGCTGTTATTTCCTTTTGCTTTCCTTGATCTTTATGTTGTTTCGTAGAAACATCATTAGTGAGGATAATAGCCGTGCCAGAACAGATCCGATGCATTGGCCTGACGTTCCCGCCCAACCTAATGCAGACGTAATCGCTTTGTCTCCAAGCTCCCACCCTGTATGTCAGAAGCAACTTCAAGAGAATCCTTAGAGCTGGAAGGGACCTTGGAGATCTTCTAGACCACCACCCCCTGCCTGAAGCAGAAGACCTTACATCAGGGGCAATGGTGAATTCCAATTTTTTTTACTACCGGTTCTGTGGGCGTGGCATGGTGTGGCTTGGTGGGTGTGGCTTGGTGGGCGTGGCAGGAGAAGGATACTGCAAAATCTCCATTCCCACTGCACTCCAAGGGAAGGATATTGCAAAATCACCATTCCCACCCCACTCTGGGGCCAGCCAGAGGCGGTATTTGCTGGTTCTCCGAACTGCTCAAAATTTCCACTACTGGCTCTCCAGAACCTGTCAGAACCTGTTGGATTTCACCCCTGATCAGGGGTCCCCAATCCCCCGGCTTCGGTCAGCCAGAGATGGTATTTGCCGGTTCTCCAAACTACTCAAAATTTCCGCTACCGGTTCTCCAGAACCTGTCAAAATCTGCTGGATTTCACCCCTGGTATATTTATTTTTATTTTATTTATTTATTTGTCAAACACAACAGTATACAAGCATGAAATAACCATACAAATTGAATACAATCAAAGGGAACATTAGGAAAGGAATGGTAGGCACGCTGGTGCTCTTATGCACGCCCCTTACAGACCTCTTAGGAATGGGGTGAGGTCAACGGTAGATAGTCTTTGGTTAAAGCTTTGGGGATTTTGGGAAGAGACCCCAGAGTCTGGTAGTGCATTCCAGGCATTAACAACTCTCTTACTGAAGTCATATTTTCTGCAATCAAGATTGGAGCGGTTCGCATATATAGGCGACAGAGAATGAGGTGGCTGAATGGAGTCACTGAAGTAGTCGGCGTGAGCTTAAATGGACTCCAGAGGATGGTAGAAGACAGGAAGGCCTGGAGGAACATTGTCCATGGGATCACGATGGGTAATTAACAACAACAAAGTTTATCAAGGCAAATATCTTGACTTTGTCTTTATTTCTACTGAGCCATGACTGAAACCAGCAAAAAACTAGGCTGTCTATATATCTAAAGCTTTCCCCAATCATAGACAAAGGTATGGCAGCTGAAACAATATAACAACTGCAGAAGATGTGAAGCTTCATAAGCTATGAACCCATAGAAGGTTGATCTTCTATGCTCAGTTTATTTTTTCTGGCTTTCACCTAGACAGACCAGAGAAAGGCAGTGTTGTGACTCCGGCCCCCGAGCCTGTCCCCATGGAGGAGGATGACTCTGAGAGTGATGGGGAGGAGCTGACAAGGCCTCCCTCTCCAGGACCCTCCTCTCTGGCACTGCCCCAAGTTCCAGCTGCAGGCCAGGAGGAGAAGCTTTTAAAGGGGGGGGAGGGGATTGACGGGTAGGGGGAGTGACCCGTCGGGGAGGGTATGTCCAGTCCCAACGCGGGCTCACGACACTATTTCAGTTGGTCCGAAGACAGGGGGGGAGGGGATTGTACAGAGCGGAGAACATTATTCCATCTGTACGGTGAGTGGGAGGGGCAGATATGGCGGAGGCAGGAGGCCGTATCGCTCTTCGGGAGCACATGTTCGATGTTTAAAAGCGATCACGTGCTCCGGCCCCCCAGTCCTCACTCGTTCCCCGGATGGTCAAGACCCTCAGAGCTTAGGTCTTCGGCTGATGCTTTGCAATGCCCGGTCCGTGGTTAACAAGGCTCCCCTGATTTGTGACCTTATTCAGAGGGAGTCCGCGGACCTTATGGGCATTACGGAGACCTGGTTGGGCACAGAAGGGGGTGTACCCCTGGTCGAACTGTGCCCTCCGGGTTTCCGTGCATTTCATCAGCCAAGGACCCAAGGTAGGGGTGGGGGGGTGGCGGTTGTGATTAAAGAAAGTCTGGAACCGAGGGAGTCCACTGTTCCTCAGATAGCTGGCTGTGAATCCCTCCTTGTGAAGTGGGGCCACTGGAATCAGTTGGGGCTGTTGATCACGTACCTTGCTCCTTGCTGCGTGACTACAGCCCTGCCTGAACTGCTAGAGGTGCTTGCTGGCGTGGCGGTTGAGATCCCCAGACTATTGGTCTTGGGAGATTTCAACCTGCCGTCTGCCGGCTTGTCGTCGACGGTGGTTCAGGAGTTCCAGGCCTCCATGACGGCCTTGGACCTGATTCAAGTAACTGATGGCCCTACACACATTGGGGGAGGCGCGCTAGACTTGATTTTTATCTCTGGTCAGTGGGTAAATGATCTGGATTTAGGAGATTTAGTGAAAGAACCAGTGTCATGGTCAGATCATTTTCTTCTTCGCCTAGACTTTCAGACCGCCGCTCCCCACCGCAGGGAGACGGAGCCAATGCGTTGGTTCCGTCCCAGGCGCCTGATGGACCCGGAGAGGTTCCTGACGGAGCTTGGGCCGCTTCCTGAGGATCTTACCCACGGCACGACTGAAGAACTGGTTGCGGCCTGGGAACGGGCCGCGGCTGGGGCTTTGGACCGTGTCGCGCCTTTGCGGCCTCTGACCCGGCGTAGATCTCAATTGGCTCCCTGATTTTCCGAGGAGCTGAGAGAGATGAAACGCCGGAGAAGACGCCTGGAGAGTGTTTGGAGGTCTAGCCGTTCCGAGGCTGATCGGACACTAGTGAGGTCCTTTACTAGGACCTACCTAGTGGCAATGAGGGAGGCGAAGCGTTCCTACGTTTCCACCCTCATTGCATCGGCAGATAACCGCCCGGCCGCCTTGTTTCGGGTGACCCGTTCCCTCCTCCATCAAGAGGGATGGGATGACCCCTTACAGGGACGAGCTGAGAAGTTTAACGGTTATCTATACGATAAAATCGTTCAGCTTCGGGATAGTTTGGACCAAGATTGCGATGATCCAGCCGAGACGACAGAGACACGTCTTGTTGAGGTTATATGGGATGAGTTCGATTCTGTGGCTCCCGAGGACATGGACAGGTTGCTGGGGAGGTTACATGCAACTACATGTTTACTGGACCCGTGCCCTTCCTGGTTAGTGCTGGCTGCCCAGGAAGTGACACAAGGCTGGCTCCAGGGGATTATAAATGCTTCTTTGATGGAAGGGGTTTTCCCCGCCGCCTTGAAGGAGGCGGTGGTGAGACCTCTCCTCAAGAAGCCTTCCCTGGAAGGAAGATTTATTGCTATTGAATTGGTGATAGATGCAAAAAAGACTTTGTTGATAGGTATTTATGCACCTAATCAGCAACAAGAAAAGTTTTACAAAATGTTACATGAGAGGTTGACCCTCTGGGATTATAGTTCGTTTATTTTATTAGGAGACTGGAATGGAGTAATTGATACAAGAAGGGATAAGAGAACCTCCTCCAAGAAGATACCTATACATGCAAAATTACCAAAATCCTTTTTTGAAATGATGGAAGACTTTGAGTTTAGAGATATATGGAGGTTACGGAATCCAGATGAGAGAGATTTTACTTTTTTTTCTGATAGGCATCAATCTTTTTCACACATTGATTTTATTTTAATTTCTAATGACTTGCTTTCTAGGGTGAAGAAAACGAAGATATTTCCGAGGTGTTTAACTGACCATAGCCCAGTATGGATGGAATTATTACAAGGGAAAAAAGGTGGTAGAACATGGAGGTTGAATGAAAATCTGTTTAGATATGAGGATAATGTAACTTATTGTAAGAAACAGTTAAAAGAATTATTTGATTTTAATATGTAGAAAAGGATACCTATAGGAACTGTCTGGGGAGCGACCAAAGCGTGTAGTAGAGGATATTGATTTATTTGGACAACAGGCAAAGGAATAATAAACAAAGGCAGCGTAGATATTTGGAAGAAGAAATTCAAAGGAAGCAACAGTTATTAATTCAAAACCCACAAGATCATAAACTTAAAGAGGCTATAAAAATATTACAGAGTCAATTTAATATGTTAATGGCAGACCAGGTGGCAACGAATATACAATATGCTAAACATAATACCTTTTGTAATGCAAATAAACCTGGGAGATGGTTGGCATATAATTTAAGGAAGAAACAGAAAGCACGTGTCATACAAAAAATAGAATATAAAGGTAAAGAGATATACCAACAGGATAAAATTAAAAGGGCATTCTCAGAATTTTATACTGCACTATATGCAAAAGACAAAATATTGGATAGGGACAGTTATGATTATTTGAAAGATTATAAGGTGAATATTCTAACATTAGAACAGAGGAGGAGCTGAACCGGCCGATAGCTACTGGAGAAATAGTGGAGGCAATTAAACAATTAAAATGGGAAAACCCTGGTACAGATGGTCTTACAGCAACTTATTATAAAAACACAGGATGAAATATTAGGCCCACTTAAAGAATTATTTAATCAGATACAATTAGGGTGGGAATACCCCGTCATGGAAAACATCTTTTATCTCACTGATACCAAAGAGGAGCAAGACTGCTCTAAACCTGGTAACTATAGGCCGATTTCACTTTTAAATAATGATTATAAGATTTTGTAAAATAATAGCAAATAGATTAATGTTAGTTTTACAACAAAGAATTCATACTGATCAATCTGGTTTTATAAAAGGGAGGCAGATGAGGAATAATGTTAGACAGATTATTAATATATTGGAATATTTGGAAAAGAAGAATACTTCAGCGGCACTTATTTTTTGGATGCAGAGAAAGCCTTTGATCGATTGCATTGGGATTTTTATTTAAATTAATAGAGAAAATGCAATTTGGAGACTGTTTTATTAGAATAATTAAAGCGATTTATGGAGAGCAAACAGCACAGATTATAGTAAATGGTAGTTTGACAGAAGTTATTAAGATTGCGAAGGAACAAGACAGGGATGTCCTTATCACCATTATTGTTTGTTTTGACTCTGGAACCATTATTAGATAAAATACGAGAATTAATGAAAATAGAGGAATTAAGATTAGACAATATGAGTACAAAGTTAGAGCTTTTGCAGATGATGTAGTGGTTACGTTAACGAATCCTATAAATTCAAGTAGATTTTGTTGGAAGTAATTGATAAATATGGAAAGGTATCAGGATTTAAAATAAATCAGAATAAAACAAAAGTGATAATTAAAAATATGTCTATACAACAGAAACAAAAACTAGAGGAAATGACAGGATTTGAGGTAGTAAAAAAGGTTAAATATTTAGGGGTCTATATTAGCTCATCGAACAAGAAACTTTATAAGAATAATTATGACTTGCTATGGCAAAAAGTTCAGAATGATATGAGTGGCTGGAAGAAATTGCAGTTATCCCTATTGGGAAGGATTGCGGCTATTAAAATGAATGTGTTACCTAGATTTTGTTTCTGTTCCAGATGATACCTATAATTAAAAAGGATAAAAATTTGGAAGATTGGCAGATTGGGATTAATAAATTTATATGGCAGGGTAAAAAGGCGAGGTTAAAATGAAAATAATACAGGATTCACGGGAAAGAGGTGGTTTAAGAATGCCTAACTTTAAACTATATTATGAAGCAGTAACCCTTTCAGTAATAAGTGACTGGTTTAACTTAACAGAGGAAAGAATTTTGAATATAGAAGGTTATGACTTGTTATATGGATGGCATGCGTACTTATCTTATGGAAAAAGTGGATAGGGCTTTTAAGAATCATGTGTTGAGAAGTGCTCTTTGGAATAAATATTCCTATAAATTAGATTACAAGATTCCTATATGGGCGAGTCCTAGACATGCAATAGAGAATATAAATATAGAACAGAAACAGGAAATGATTACATATAAAGAACTTTTGTATGCTGAAGGAGGTAGATTGCAATTAAAATCATTACAGGTATTAAATGAAGAAGGGAGGAATTATACTTGGTTTCAATATGGGCAAATAAGTGCTAGATGGAAAGAAGATCAAAAAATTGGTATAATGCAAAGGGAGGAAAATTTAATAAAGCAAATTAGAAATCAGACCCAGGAGCATATAAAGAGATTGTATAATGTGTTGCTTGAAATAGATTCGGAAAAGGATTTGGTAAAGGATTGTATGATAAAATGGGCACAGAATATTCAGGAACCAATAATGTTGGAAACATGGGAGAAAATCTGGGTTAGAAATGTTAAGTTTACACAAGCACAGAATTTAAGGAAAATTTTTATAAGATGTTTTATAGATGGCATTTAGATCCCAAAAAATTATCATGTATGTATCCTAATATCCAAGCGAAATGTTGGAGGTGTGATTGTGATGATGCTACATATTTTCATATTTGGTGGACTTGCAAGAAAATTAAGGTCTTTTGGATAAGAATTTGGTGGATTATTCAAAATGTACTGAAGAAGAAGATAAAGTTCCTGCCACAATTTTTCCTTTTGGGAATTATAATGGATTGTACAGGGATTGAGACTAAATTGATTTTGAACTTAATAACAGCAGCAAGACTGTTGATTGGACAATACTGGAAGAAAGAAGAGATACCTACAATAGAAGAATGGATATTGAAAGTTATTAATTTGGCTGAGATGGCTAAAATCTCAGCGTTTTTAAAAGACAATACGCAGGAAAGATATTTAATTGAATGGAAAAAATGGATTGATTATCTACAAAACAGATATCAGATTAAGAAATATCAGATTGCCTTTGAATAATTAGAAAGTTATTTTATGTAATGGGGAGGGGGTTGGGAGACGAAAAGCTTTGGATGTGGTTATTTGGATTGGACTTTACCTTGTGATTGACCCGGGAAGCCGGGGGGTGGGGGAGGGAGGGGGGTGTTTTGTTTTTTTTTGGGAGGGAGGGGGAAAAAAGGGGGAAAAATGTTTTTGTTTTTTTAAAACTCTTTCAATAAAAAAAAAAAAAAAAAAAAGAAGCCTTCCCTGGACCCAGCTATTTTGGGTAATTATCGTCCAGTCTCCAACCTTCGCTTTGTGGCGAAGGTTGTAGAGAGTGTGGTTGCATGGCAGCTCCCCCGGCACCTGGAGGAAACTGTCTATCTGGACCCGTTCCAGTCCGGCTTCCGACCCGGTTATAGCACGGAGACGGCTTTGGTCGCATTGGTGGATGACCTCTGGAGGGCCAGGGACAGGGGTTGCTCCTCTGCCTTGGTCCTATTAGATCTCTCAGCGGCTTTCGATACCATCGACCATGGTATCCTGCTGCGCCGGTTGGAGGGATTGGGAGTGGGGGGCACCATGTATCGGTGGTTCTCCTCCTATCTCTCTGACCGGACGCAGACGGTGTTGACAGGGGGGCAGAGGTCGTCCTCGAGGCGCCTCACTTGTGGGGTGCCTCAGGGGTCGATTCTCTCGCCTACCCTGTTCAACATCTATATGAAGCCGCTGGGTGAGGTCATCAGTGGTTTCGGGGTGAGTTATCACCTGTACGCTGATGATACTCAGCTGTACTTCTCCACCCCGGACCACCCCAACGAAGCGGTCGAAGTGCTGTCCCGGTGCCTGGAAGCTGTACGGGTCTGGATGGGGAGAAACAGACTCAAGCTCAATCCCTCCAAGACGGAGTGGCTGTGGATGCCGGCATCCCGGTACAGTCAGCTGCATTCGCAGCTGACTGGTGAAGCAGTTAGTGGCCCCAAAGGGGGTGGTTCGCAACTTGGGCGTCCTCCTGGATGGACGGCTGTCTTTTGATGAACACCTGGCGGCCGCCGCCAGGAGGGCCTTTTACCAGGTTCGCCTGGTTCGCCAGTTGCGTCCCTTCCTTGATCGGGATGCCTTATGCACGGTCACTCACGCTCTGGTTACGTCTAGGCTGGATTATTGCAATGCTCTCTACATGGGGCTGCCCTTGAGGTGCACCCGGAGGCTGCAGTTAGTCCAGAATGCGGCTGCGCGAGTAGTAACGGGAGCCACTCGTGGCTCCCACGTGACATCGCTGCTCCGTAGCTTGCACTGGCTTCCTGTGGTCTTTTGGGTGCGCTTCAAGATTTTGGTAACTATCTTTAAAGCGCTCCATGGCTTAGGACCCGGGTACTTACGAGACCGCCTGCTGTTACCCTTTGCCTCCCACCGACCCGTACGCTCGCACAGAGAGGGTCTCCTCAGGGTGCCGTCCGCCAAACAATGTCGGCTGGCGGCCCCCAGGAGTAGGGCCTTCTCTGTGGGGGCAGTGACGCTCTGGAACGAACTTCCCCCCGGCCTGCGTCAAGTGCCTGATTTTCGGACCTTCCGTCGTGAGCTCAAAACATATTTATTCATTAAAGCGGGACTGGCATAATTAGGGATGTATTTTAATTGGGTTTTTTAATATTTTTTAACTTCTTAATTTAAATTTTAATAATCAGCCTTTAAAATTTGCTCTTTTTAATTGTTGTTTTAAATTGTATACATTCTTGTTTTATTTTGGCTGTACACCGCCCTGAGTCCTTCGGGAGAAGGGCGGTATAAAAGTTAATAAATAAATAAATAAATAAATAAATATCTATCTAATCTTTATTTGGAGGGGAAGGAGAATTTAGACTTTGAGTGGGCCTTGGTGGTCTCTGAGCTTGGTCATTTTCTTACAGGCATTTCTTTTTTAAAAATAAAAAAAGTTTTTATTGATTATTTTACATTTTAAAACCAAAAACATAATAGAAAAACAAAACAAAACAAAACAAAAAACAGAAAAAAAAGAGAAGATAAAAAAAACATACACATACACCAAACGGTAAAATGCAAACATAAGTAACAACATTATATAATATTTTACAATTTTCCACATCAACAATTATCTTTGCTGTTAAATTCACTTTCCCTAATCATTCTCTTATTCTTTTATAACCATATTAAGCATTCTTATATACAAAACTGTTATATACACTTACATCCTATTTATTGACATGATCAATATTTTATCCTTTTCTTGCAGGCATTTCATGTTCCAAATTAGATAAGATCATCAGTGCTGGAAGGGAGGAAAGGTTGGCAGAAGGAGGAGGAGGAGGAGGAGGAGGAGGAGGAGGAGGAGGAGGAGGAGGAGGAGGAGGAGGAGGAGGAGGAGGAGGAGGAGGAGGAGGAGGAAGACTATGGGGTTCTTGGCATTCTCTGAGCTTTGCTGTTTTCTTGGAAACATTTCACTACCTGACTAGGTAACATCATCAAGTCTAAAAGGGAGGGTTTTTGCATAGTGGAAGAAAAGAAGGAGGTTCAAGGAAGAGGAAGAGGAAGGGAGGAGGACTGTGGGGTCCTTGGTGCTCTCTGAGCTTGACTGTTTTCTTGCAGATGTTTCATTATCTAGTTAGGTAACACCATCAGTGCAAGAGTGGAGTTTGCTCTCAGTTTATATTGTAGAGAAGGACTGAGAGTAAACTGACATCAAACTCAGCTCCCTTCTAGCATTGATGATGTTGCCTAGTTTGGGTAATGGAATGTCTACAAGAATAGCTCAGCCTGGTAAGGCCTGTTATTAAGAACACAGAAGCCTGCAATTACTGCAGGTTCAAGCCCGGCCCAAGGTTGACTCAGCCTTCCATCCTTTATAAGGTAGGTAAAATGAGGACCCAGATTGTTGGGGGGGCAATAAGTTGACTTTGTAAAAATATACAAATAGAATGAGACTATTGCCTTATACACTGTAAGCTGCCCTGAGTCTTCGGAGAAGGGCGGGGTATAAATGTAAACAAAACAAAAAAAAAAAAAAAAAAAAAAAAGAAAACAACCAAGCTCAGAGAGCACCAAGGTAAGACCCCCTTCCCCCATCCCTCCCTCCTCCTCCTTGCAATCCCCCCTCCCTTCCAGCACTGATGATATTACCTAGTTTGGCTAATGAAACGTTTGCAAGAAAACAACCAACCTCAAAGAGCACAAAGGACCCCTTCCTTCCTTCCTTCATCCCTCCCTCCTCCTCCTCCTCCTCGCAATCCCCTCTCCCTTCCAGTACTGATGATCTTACCTAGTTTGGCTAATGAAACGTCTGCAAGAAAACCACCAAGCTCAGAAAGCACCAAGGGCCTCTCATTCCAACCCTGAGCTACAAATATTCTCCTTTATTGATAACTTAGGCTTCTTTAGAAGAGATGGTTTTAGATTTCAAAATAGCTAGTTTATTTTATCACACAGAGAAGAGAGCAGAGGTGGAATTCATCCGGTTCAGACAAGTTCGGGCGAACCGGCAATGGTGACCTGCGAGTGGGACTTCCCCACCTGCCCGGGCGCAATCCCATCCTATATCGCTATCCCGTTCTATACCGCTGCGTTTTTGATGCCGCACGTATGTGCAGATGGCGCGCATGAGTGAATTGCCGTGTTGTTTGACGTCACATGCATGCGTGGATGTCGTGCATGCTCTCTCGTTTCCGATGCTAGGTGAACCGGTTGCTACAGTATGTGAAAGCCGCCTCTGGGAGGGAGCCCTCCACATGTATGTGCAGATACACGCTAACACACAGGGTGTCTTCCTTTTTAAGATTTAAGGTCTCTTTCCAGGGCATTTCGAAGTACTAACCTGGTCTGAGGTTGTCAAGGTGTACATCGGAGGTGATGACGGAAGTTCTCACTGTTCCAACCGATCTCTAATGGGGCGTTCATTCATGAAGGTCGCCCCTCAAGTCCGAAGCCATAATTCACCAAAAAAAGAAAAGAAAAGGAACCATAACGAGAGATTCTGACATAAATCCATGGAATTAGAATGTACTGAATGTTTGATCTTATCATTTTTGGCAAGAACAGAGATGATACTTTATATATCACCCCTCCAGGTATTAAAGGATCTTAGTAATGGTACTATAATCCAGTTAGGGTGTGAATCCCCAAAGCCTTAATTGAAACGACACAAGCTGGTCCTTTTTGCATTGGTTTCTTTCTTTTTTTTTTCTTTTTCCCTTTATTGATCTATCTGTATGTGTTATGTATACTGATAAGATTCTTGCAATATAGCTACAGCCTCTCGCAAAATCAGGTATCGAACTCGCGGCTGCACAGGGACTTAGGACAGCTTTCTTCAAACTCGCGCCAGCACTTAACACTTAGACTTATATACCGCTTCACTTTACAGCCCTCTCTAAATGGTTTATAGAGTCAGCATATTGCCCCCAACAATCTGAGTCCTCATTTTACTGACCTCAGAAAAATGGAAGGCTGAGTCAACTTTGAGCCAGTCAGAATCAAACTGCTGGTAGTCAGTAGAATTAGCCTGCAATACTGCATTCTAACCAATGTGCCACCATGGCGCCCTCCCTCCCTCCCTCCCTCCCTCCCTCCCTCCCTCTCTCTCTCTCGTCTGGATACTGCAAAATCCCCATTCCCTCCCCACTCCTGGGAGAAGGATATTGCAAAATCCCAGATTTTGGCAGAGGTGGTATTTTCCGGTTCTCCGAACTGCTCAAAATTTCTGCTACCGATTCTCCAGAACCTGTCATAACCCGCTGGATTTCACCCCTGATTCCTGTGGGGGAAAAAAAAACATGGAATAATGGAAATCACTATTTGTGGTTGGAGCAAACATGCGTACGCCTCTCGTTTCCATCAATGAAGTGAAACACTAACAGGAAACATCCATCCCCTTGCCCAAATGGTTGCGATTGTCATCTGCACAAACCCCTTAATTAGAGGTAAGGTCAGGAATTGTCTTTGTAAGAGTGACCTGTTTCAGCAAAACCTCAAACAAACTAGCAAAGATCAGCAGCTTCCTCTCTTGTGTGAAAGGGCCATGGCTTGTAACAAGCACGGTTCATGTTCCTTAAGCCGCTTAACAGTTAATCACATTTAAAACCTGGCGAGCAAAATATCCCACTACCACATCCGTTCTCGCCAGGTCATCATGTCAAAAATGTGCCAAGAAATAGATGCTAACGTGATGTCAACACAAGATTCATTTACCTATAAAATAGACCGGCGCTTCGTGATCACACAGGCTATCAATCTTAACTCAGTCCGAAAAAACCAATGTATTAACAGGGATAAATGTCTACGTAGATTCTCAGTCATCCAGGTCAGGGTTGACCCAAAGGTAGTTTTTTTTTTTTTAAGAGGCACCTGGACTTTCTGGTTTCTATCTGAAACCGTTTCGCTTCTCATCCAAGAAGCTTCTTTAACTCATCACTGGAGGTTTTTAAGAAAAGGCCGCCAAGCACCTGTCTGAAATGGTATAGGGTCAGCTTGAACAGGGGGTTGGACTAGAAGATCTCTAAGGTCCCTTCCAACTCTGTTATTCTGTCAATTAATCAGTGGAACAGCTTCCTTCCAGAAGTTGTAGGTGCTCCATCACTGGAGGCTTTTAAGTAGAGGCTGGGCAGCCGTTTCTCTGAAATGTGTAGGGCAATGATGGCTAACCTTTTTGCCGTCACGTGACAAAAAACGGGGGAAGCGCAGGGGGGTTGTTGCGCATGTGCATGCCCACACCCGTCATTCAATGCGCCCCACCTCTTGCACATGTGTGCACGACCCTCCTGCGCTTCTTCTACTTTTGCCACACAATGACACGGTGGGTCTGGGAGTCCCCTTTTTCTCCTTCCTGGAACCTGGGGAGGGTGAAAACAGCCTTCCCCCCCCCCCCGCAAAAGGCTCTCCAGAGGCCAGAAACAGCCCATTTCCCAACTTCCGGTGGGACCAGAAGTCCAGTTTTTCCTTCTCTCCAGGCTCCAGAGGCTTTCTTGGAGCCTGGGGAGGGTGAAAACAACCTTCCCACATCCCGGAGGCCCTCCAGAGGCCAGAAATGGCTAGTTTCCCAACTTCCGGTGGGACTGGAAGTCCAGAGGCTTTCTAGGAGCCTGGAGAGGGTGAAAACAGTCTTCTCCACCCCCGTGGAGGCCCTCTGGAGTCTCAAAACAGCCCATTTCCCAACTTCCAGTGGGCCCGGAAGGCCCCAAAATCAGTTGGCTGGTGCACGCATGTGCGCTGGAGCTGAGCTAAGGCAATGCTTGTGTGCACACAGGTATGGCTCCATGTGCCATCACAGGTATAGAGTCTCCTGCTTGAGTAGGAGGTTGGACTAGAAGACCTCCAAAGTCCCTCTGTTCTGATTCAACCTGGAATTAAGGAGAAGCTTCCCAGTGGGTGTTCCATCACTAGAGGTCTATAGAGATTCTCGGTCATGAAGGTCCTGGTTGTCCCAAAGGTGATCTGTTAACAGACAACTGGATTTTCTGTGTTTTCTTTGAAGAGTCTTCTTAGAACTATTGAAAGGACTTTGTTGAGGAGGAAAAGTAGGGGAAATAAGAGTAGGAGAGAAGGTCAGATAGGGAGGAAGTAGGGTGGAGGGGGAGAAAGGAAGGGGAAGTAAAGAAGGAGTAGGAGAGGAGAGAAGAAAGGAGGGAGGAAGAAAGGAGGGAGGGACAGGAGAGAGAGGAGAAGAAAGGATTGCTGTGAAAAGGAAAAGCTGAAATGGAAGAAAGCCAACCCCGAATATATTTGAATATATTAGGATAAAAATTGAAATATTAAAAAAAAAAAGAATGAAAGGGAATGAACACGAATAAAAATGGAGAAATTAGAACTTGAGGGTGAAAGAAGATGCGACTTAATAAAACGAGCAAGGAAATATTAGGAAATGAATAAAAAACTATGAAAAAAGAATATTTCGGCAAAAACTGCAACTAAGTAAAACATATTTGAATATATTGAATTGTATAAAATATGATATGGCCAATACTCTGTTTATGAATTGTGTATATTGTTCTAAATAATAATAATAAACTTGTTCAACTTGTATTATAATGCTCTCTACATGGGGCTCCCCTTGAGGTGCACCCGGAGGCTTCAGTTAGTCCAGAATGCAGCTGCGCGGGTGATAGAGGGAGCTCCACGTAGCTCCCATATAATACCACTCCTGCGCAGACTGCACTGGCTGCCTGTGGTCTTTCGGGTGCATTTCAAGGTTCTGGTTACTACCTTTAAAGCGCTCCATGGCTTAGGGCCTGGGTACTTACGGGACCGCCTGCTGTTACCTCATGCCTCCCACCGACCCGTACGCTCACACAGAGAGGGCCTTCTCAGGGTGCCGTCCGCCAAACAATGTCGGCTGGCGGCCCCCAGGGGAAGATCCTTCTCTGTGGGGGCTCCCACCCTCTGGAACGAACTTCCCCCTGGTTTACGCCAAATACCTGACCTTTGGACCTTCCGCCGCGAATTGAAAACACACTTATTTATTCGCGTGGGGCTGGCTTAAATTTTTGTGGATTTTAACTTTATATTATGAATTTTAATGGGTTTTTAGAATTTTAAATGTTTTAAAGTTTTAGGCCAATTGTGTAATAAGTTTTTTAATTCTTGTTTTAATTGTATATTGTATTGTTTGTTTTTATTTTGGCTGTACACCGCCCTGAGTCCTTCGGGAGAAGGGCGGTATAGAAATCGAATTAATAATAATAATAATAATAATAATAATAATAATAATAATAATAATAATAATAATAATAATAATAATAATAATAATAATAATAATAATAATATTCGTTCCCCACCGGTAGTGGCGCAATCCCATCACATCCCACTGTGTTTTGTGACACCCCATGCATGCACAGATGGCATGCACGGGTACAAAATGAGTGTATGCATGCGCACACCCGCATTTCCGGTGCTGGGAGAACCGGTTGCTACACAGTATGTGAAGCCCACCTCTGAACCACGTCTTTGGGGTTTTTTGAAAGAATGTAATTGAGCCAATTCTCTCTGTTGTGTCCCACTCCCATTCCGACGAACGAGTCAAGGAAGTCTGTAACAAACTTGGCAACGAAGCCTCTGCAGCTTGCCAAGTTCCTTCGAGGTTTATCAGGGCAGGCAGGAGTCTAAGTTGTGACTTCAGCAATAGAGTCCGATATCAGCAAACTAGCTAAGACTTTGCTTGACTCAAGGTTGGAATGCCAAAAGCAGGTCCTTTATATAGGCTGTGGGGTGTGGCTCCATGACTCAGCATTTATCCAGGCCTGCCCCACCCCTCCTTCTGCTGACGTTGCCTCTCAGATCTCCGGAAGCGAGGGTCCTCCAAATCTGAATTGTCTTCAGCTAGATCTGCTGTCAGCTTCTGGGAAAGGGAGGGGTCAGAGGGAGTAGGGCCGAGTAATTCCAGCACCTGGCTGATGTCCTGCTCTGAAGACTGAGCCAAAGGAACACATGCTGTATGAGTGAGGTTTATCGGGCTTGTCCTTTCACTACTGGAATCTGCTCCGGGCATGGGGCCAGGGCCGGGGGCTGGAGGCATGACAGGCCGTTCATCTTCATTATCAGACTCGGAGTCTGATAAAAGGCCCGGTTGGAGACAGGAGGGGCCCGGCTGAGGAGAGGAGGGAGGATGAGTCACAACACTCTCTCTGCAAAGATGATGTTCTACAGGGAGGGAGCCATCCCAAAGAAGGCCCTTCTTCTTGGTCTCACTAGATGGACCTCCTTAAGAGAGGAGACCTATGACATTCCCTACCCCTGGCCTCTGGTGTGTCAAAGTCGATGTAAGTGTTGTGGTCACACAGCAGCCTGCGGAGCTGGCAATGGAGTCGGACAGCGATGAGACTGAGGAAGAACATGGGCCAGTCCTGGAGGCTGGGGAAGGCCCGGATGAGGACTCTGTGTCAGAGGCTGAGGTGGGGCCAGGGCCATCGGGGAGTGAGGTGTGGACTTCAGAGCCTCCAGAAACTGACAATGGTGAGGCAGAGGAACAGGAGGAACCTGTTCCTAGTGCACACATGAGAAAAGCTTCCAGAAGGCAAGAGCAGTTCAAGCACAAAGGACAACTCGGGAGTAGGGCCAAGAGATGATTGGCCACTCCCATAAGGCTTAAAAGACCAGCAACGGTGTTTGGGCTTTGCCAGAAAACAACGTTGGTAGCTTTGTCGTCTTGCATTTATTTTTGTATCGGTGTTCTCTGAACGTTTGCCAAGAAAGGCCTTTGGCAGTTTGCCTAATTGGACCAAGGTTTGTGATAGGACTGAGGAATTTGTGTTGGGAGGAATTTGATTTAATTTAGTTGAATTACGCTGAGAATGAAGTAATTCTCAGCTGTTCAAATAAAGTTTGTTTTTTTCACGGACTGAGTTTCCTACTACCTACTTGGACCTGGGTCACAACAGTAAGTGGGAAAACATGGTCCTTCAAATTACCTGCTCCCAGGTCATGTAGGGCTTTGAAGGTAACAACCAGCACCTTGAATTGGACCTAGAAGTAGATTGGAGGCCAATGCAACTCCTGCAAGAGATGGGACACCTGTGTAAATCTACACAACCATGCAAGCCACCACACTTTGAATTCAACTGAAATTTAGGGATACTTTTCAAGGGCAGCCCATTGTGGACCACATTGCAGTAGCCAAGACAGGAGGTGACCTGGCGCATGAGTGACTGTGAGCAGAGATTGTCCATCCAGGAAAGAATGCACGAATGGATGAATTTCTATCCCTTAAAATAAAATAAATAACATTCTCACGCTGTGGGAAATATTATAACATGAGCATCACCATCAAGAGATGAGAAGAATTAAAATCAAAAGAAAGGAAATTGGTGGTCAGTTAGGCCAGGCGAAGTTAAACATCGCCAATTAATTTCCCTTTTTAATTTATGGAGATAGGGAAGTTCAAATATTAAAAGCAGACCTTTTACCTGACGTTTGCAATTAAGGGATCCATTATTTGCTACTCCACACCCGGTAAATACAGTTAGAACTCTGCTCACCTTAAAGCTTCTGCAATTATCAGGGAGCACAAATATCTGTCATTTGGCAGAAGTATTTGGATAGCTTGTTTTAATTACATGGATCTTCTCCACCTCTACTAAAGAATTAAGATGAGATGGCCTCCAAATAGTCACACTGAGCAGGGGAAGAGCCGTTTCATTTTGCAGGTGGCAAATTGGGGTGTTGGTGATGTTTCAGAATGCCTCGCTGAACCCCCACAATTGATTTCTGAGCAAAAAAAAAAAATGTAGATTTTTATTTGAAGCTACCAACAGGGTAGCAACAGTGTTAGAGTTTGCAGCAAGCCAACCAGCGCACAAGTAAATAATTCAGCGGGATTCATGTTTAAAAGAAACTTCTTTTATATACAGTAATATAAAGCATGATGCATGTATACAATACCTATGCAGCACAAGCCAGAACCAGAACTCAGAATCCAGAAGCAGAGAATCACAGAAGCAATAATGCAAGGGCAAACCAACTCTTATGCATAACAGTCAAGCTAAACCACGCCCAGGATCCAAACTCCAGGGCCGTGGTGGCTCAGGCTGTAAGGAGCCTGTTATTAAAACACAGTCGCCTGCAATTACTGCAGGTTCAAGCCCCACCAGGCCCAAGGTTGACTCAGCCTTCCATCCTTTATAAGGTAGGTAAAATGAGGACCCAGATTGTTGGGGGGGGGCAATAAGTTGACTTTGTAAATATACAAATAGAATGAGACTATTGCCTTACACACTGTAAGCCACCCTGAGTCTTCGGAGAAGGGCGGGATATAAATGTAAATAAAAAAACAACAACTCTCTGAGTCACCAAACAGTCCCCATTTACTGACCTGTTGCCATGTCTATTCCAATTCATGAACTCTTATACCGCTGACAGTGTCCACATGCTAGTCTACAGTGCCTCCTTGATAACAGTAACAGACTTGAAAGGGACCTTGGAAGTTATCTAGTCCAACCCTCTCCTCAAGCAGGAGACCCTGCCTATACCATCTCAGACAAGTGGCTGTCTAGTCTCTTCTTAAAAATCTCCAGTGTCGAAGCATGAACAACTTCTGGAGGAAAGTCGTTCTATTGGTTAATTGTTCTCCCTGTTAGAAAATTTCTCCGTAGTTCTAGGTCGCTTCTGTTCTTGGTTAGATTATATCTGCTGTTTCTTCTCTTGCCTTCTGATGCTTTGGAGAATAGGTTCACCCTCTCTTCTTTGTGGCAACCTGTTATTTGCCGAACTAGTTGGCCAGGCAATATATAAACTAACTATGTATGTTTGTACAAAGGCAAGATATTGCTTTAAGGCTGTGCTGCATCATGCAAGCATCCTGATTGGTTGAGCTCTGTAGCCAATGTATAAAAGGACTACTAAATTATGGCTTGTGGGGAATCTACAGGGACGCTACATCATTGTAACCTAATGACATGCTGCAACTGTATATTTGAGCTTTATGATCGTTGCTTGATCATGGCTAGTTACTGATTCCTCAAGATACTGACTGTTGTGTATTGAACTGTGTTTTGCCGAACTGAAAGAAGACCTTGTTTGTTGTGCAAGTCTACATTTGGTAAGAAGACTGGCTTTATATGTGTATGACCTGGAATTGTTTTTGGACTATGACTTTGTCTTTTCCCTAAAAGTAAAGGAATATCAAACCCCAGTTTGTCTGCAAGTGACTGTTATTGTATACAACCAATCTTAGTCATTTTCATGCATAGGGTACTCTGCTCAACTGTCCACAACCTTGGTTGTGAACCTAGATTACTCTTAACACAACCCCTCAAATACTGGAAGACTGCTGTCTGGATAGATTGACAATGATAATTAAAGAAAAAGAAGAAACTGAATATTTTTCGACATGGGATTCTTTTTATCAATGGCTGGCTAATAAAAACAGAGGTTAGAAACATGGAACTGTAAGAAAAGGAATAATGTTATAAGAGAGTTTTGTTAAAATGGCTAAGTGAATATTACTGTCGTTACAGAATCAATATTAATATAACTACTATTGCTGTAAACATTTGGATTATTATTTTCTAAAATTACTTGTACCCAGACAACACACTGTTCAACTGAAATTGGAACTTTTATATGTTATAAAATAAAATTAAAAAAAAATTACCTTAAAAAAATACTGGAAGACTGCTATCATGTCACTCCTGGTTGGGGTGGGATTTTGCCAGTTCAGACCAGTTTCGGCGTACCGGTAGCTCCGACAATCAGCTGAAAGAGAACTGGTTGGCTCCGATGTTCAGCTAGGCCCACCTACCCACCCACCCCGCCTTATACCTACCTTTATTTCCTTTGTGTTGTAACTCCAGCCCCCGAACCTGACGCCATGCCCAAAAGTGATTCCGAAAGTGAGGGGGAAGGGCCAGTAAAGCTTACCTTGGGAGCACCGATTACTGATTACTCGGCTCCAGGAGCCAGAACCAGACCAGTCGGAGGACGTAATGAGGCCGTCATCCCTTGATTCTCCCTTCCCCAGGCTATGCCTTCAGACCCAGCTGATAATAATAATCAAGCGTGGATTAACCTGTGCTTCAGAAGATTAGAGAGGCGGCATCATCAAAAGGAAGGGTGGGGCAGGAGCCCCACCCCACAGGATATATAAGGAGCTTTGGGACTGCTCTCACTCCACAGGAAGCAAAGTTTAGCTGATCCGTTTCAAAAAGAACTGAAAGTCTTGCTACGTGAGTCATTTGTTTGAACTTTGGCAGGCAGCTGCGATTTCTCTGCCAGGACTGATAAGAACTGTGAATCCACTGGCTGAAGGCCAGCTCATTTCTCCGAAGTGGGGAAGGAGACAGAACACTTTGTTTGAAGCCCAACTGATCAATGCGGCAGTGCGGATTGCCACGCCTCAGCTATTTTATTCACCAGAACTGCAGTAGAAGGTGTTGTTTTCAAATGAATTGCATGTGCGCGAGAAGTGAACCAGTTGAATCCCACCACTGCCCCTGGTCCTTCTTTTCACTAGACTAGGTATCCGGTTCCTGCAATCGTTCTTCGTATGTGTTTTAGCCTAATCATTTTTGGCGCTCCTTCTTTGGGCTCTTTCCAAAATGTTGTTTCTGTTCCTGTCTTCAGGTGCTTTGATCCCCTCTTCTTTGTGACCGCCCCTTAGATTTTGAAAGATGCTATCAAATTAGACTACAGAATCAACACAGAATCAATAGAGGAGGCCTATGAGTAAATAAAGACAAAGATAAAATATCTCTGGATTCAAGATAGAATAGAATAGAATAGAATAGGGTAGGGTAGGGTAGGGTAGGGTAGGGTAGGGTGGGGTGGGGTGGGGTAGAGTAGAATAGAATAGAATAGAATAGAATAGAATAGAATAGAATAGAATAGAATAGAATAGAATAGAATAGAATAGAATAGAATAGAAGTGGCCAAGTGTGATTGGACACACAAGGAATTTGTCTTGGTGCATACACTCTTAGTGTAAATAGAATAGAATAGAATAGAATAGAATAGAATAGAATAGAATAGAATAGGGTAGGGTAGGGTAGGGTAGGGTAGGGTAGGGTAGGGTAGGGTAGGGTAGGGTAGGGTAGGGTAGGGTAGAGTAGAGTAGAGTAGAATAGAATAGAATAGAATAGAATAGAATAGAATAGAATAGAATATATATTACCGAATAGAATAGAATAGAATAGAATAGAATAGAATAGAATAGAATAGAATAGAATAGAATAGAATAGGGTAGGGTAGGGTAGGGTAGGGTAGGGTAGGGTAGGGTAGGGTAGGGTAGGGTAGGGTAGGGTAGAGTAGAGTAGAGTAGAATAGAATAGAATAGAATAGAATAGAATAGAATAGAATAGAATAGAATAGAATAGAATAGAATAGAATAGAATAGAATAGAATAGAATAGAATTCTTTATTGGCCAAGTGTGATTGGACACACAAGGAATTTGTCTTGGTGCATATGCTCTCAGTGTACATAAAAGAAAAGATACATTCGTCAAGAATCATAAGATACAACACTTAATGACAGTCACAAGGTACAAATAAGCAAGCAAATCATACTTGGAAACAATCAATATAAATTGTAAGGATACCAGCAACAAGGTTACAGTGATAAGTGGGAGGAGATTAATAGTAATAGTAGTGCAGATTTAGTAAACAGTTTGACAATGTTGAGGGAATTATTTGTTTAGCAGAGTGATGGCCTTCGGGAAAAAACTGTTCTTGTGTCTAGTTGTTCTGGTGCGCAGTGCTCTATAGCATCGTTTTGAGGGTAGGAGTTGAAACAGTTTATGTCCAGGATGCGAGGGATCTGTAAATATTTTCACAGCCCTCTTTTTGACTCGTGCAGTATACAGGTCCTCAATGGAAGGCAGGTTGGTAGCAATTATTTTTTCTGCAGTTCTAATTATCCTCTGAAGCCTGTGCCTGTCTTGTTGGGTTGCAGATGGACTCTTGGTGACCCCATGAGATGGTTGGGTGGATTCTGGGTAACCATAGAGATGTCATTTGCTGTTGCCTTTTTCCAAGAGTTTTTCTAAGTGTCCTTGTCTAGCCTCAGCTCTGGGCTTTCCTGACAGTCTCTCATCCGGTGACTAACCAGGTGCAACCTCGCATTGCTTGCTGAGATCAGCCATGGTTGGCTTGGTGCTGCCACCTGCTGGGATACAAATAAAATGGACCTCGTGCCAACCAGTATGGAGATCCTGAAGGTGAATCAACTCATTGGAGTAAGCCTTCACTTACAATATATTGTTTTCAATAGAGGAAAAGCTATTTCAGTGGTTTTATTTCAGTTGATCAGTGGGGGAGATGAAGAGGTTTAATGTCTGGTTATTAAAGATCAGATAATGTCTCAGTTATTAAAGGATCAGGCCAAGGTCCACAATTAAAACACCACCACAATAAAAAAAAAGATGTTGAGACCATACAAAGAATGCAAAGAAGAGCAACAAAGATGATTAAGTGGCTGGAGGCTAAAAGATATGAAGAACAATTGAAGGAATTGGGTAGGTCTAGTTTAATAAAAAGAAGGACTTAGGGGGTGACATGATAGCATCTTTCAATATTTGAGAGGCTGCCACACAAAAGATGGGGTCGACTTATTCTTCAAAACAGCTGAGGGTGGAATGAAAAGTGAGAGCGAGAGGGATCTTGGAGTCCTAGTGGACAACCATTTAGATATGAGCCAGCCGTGTGCAGCAGCTGCCAAAAAAGCCAACACAGTTCTGGGCTGCATAAACAGAGGAATAGAATCAAGATCACGTGAAGTGTTAATACCACTCTATAATGCCTTGGTAAGGCCACACTTGGAATACTGCATTCAGTTTTGGTCACCACGATGTAAAAAAGATGCTGAGACTCTAGAAAGAGTGCAGAGAAGAGCAACAAAGATGATTAGGGGACTGGAGGCTAAAACATATGAAGAACAGTTGCAGGAATTGGGTATGTCTAGTTTAATAAAAAGAAGGACTAGGGGAGACATGATAGCAGTGTTCCAATATCTCAGGGGCTGCCACAAAGAAGAGGGAGTCAAGCTATTCTCCAAAGCACCTGAGGGTAGAACAAGAAGCAATGGATGGAAACTAATCAAGGAGAGAAGCAACTTAGAACTAAGGAGAAATTTCCTGACAGTTAGAACAATTAACCAGTGGAACAACTTGCCTGCAGAAGTTGTGAATGCTCCAACACTGGAAATTTTTAAGAAAATGTTGGATAGCCATTTGTCTGAAATGGTGTAGAGTTTCCTGCCTGGGCAGGGGGTTGGACTAGAAGACCTCCAAGGTCCCTTCCAACTCTGTTATTATGTTTAAAAGTAAAGGATAGAAGCTCATCAAAGAGAGACCTAATCTAGAACTAAGGAAAAATTTCCTGACAGTGGGAAGAATTGATCAGTGGAATGACTTGCCTCCAGAAGTTGTGGATGCTCCAACGCTGGAAATTTTAAAGAAAATATCGGACAATCATTTGTCTGAAATGCTTGAGCAGGGAGTTGAGATTAGAAGACTTCCAAGGTACCTTCCAAATCTATTGTCTATGGAGATTCTCAATCATGGCTGTCCCCAAAGTTGCCTTATTTTAAAAGGCAACTGGACTTCCTTTGTTTTTGGTTGAAGAGGTTTTGCTCCTCATCCAAGACGCTTCTTCAGTTCATCCCAACCCTATTTTTCTTTGTTCTTCCTAGGTACTGAAAGGGTCTCTAGCAGAAAAACAAACAAACATGGCACCCCAAAATAATAAGCATTGGGTTCCTGAAGATAACAAACATATTTCTCTAACTAGCTTGCCTAATTCTTTTGCTCTCTCACAGATGTTCTCCAGTGGTGGAATGATGCTCTTTTAACGACTGGTTCGGTGAGAGCGTGCTTCACGGCGAAAATGGAGCATTTAGAAGCTCAGCTGCTTACCTTCCAAGTCAGCAACAGTAAGTAGAACAGCGAGGGGAGGGGTGAATCAGCTGTGTTGTGTGATTGAGATGAGCTAGAAAGCAGGAAATAAAGGACAGGATAGGGCGGCGGTAGGTCGGGCCAGCTGATCGTTGAAGCTACCGGTTCGCCTGAACCGGACCAAACCGGCTGAATTCCACCTCTGATGTTCTCCCAAAGGGGTTTGCGATGATGATCTATTGGGTCGTGAGTAAATCAGAATCAGAATAGAGCTGGAAGGGACCTTGGAGGTCTTCTAGTCCAACCCTCTCCTTAGGCAGGAGACACGATATCATTTCAGACAAATGGCCGTCCAGTCTCTTCTTAAAAACCTCCGGAGTTGGAATACTAACAACTTCTGGAGGCAAGTGGTTCCACTGGTTTATTGTTCTAACTGTTGGTGGAAGAAATGTCCATCTGGGTTCAGTTGCAACTGGGAAGAAAGAGATTGGGAACAGGGAGACTGATTCGAAAGATGGTTTCATTGTGAAGAGAACCACCAAGAATGTGTGATTCTGAGTAGCTGACCACATGGAGTATATATCTATCTAAAGATTGAGGGCAAAAGAAGAAGGGGACGACAGAGAACGAGGTGGCTGGATGGAGTCACTGAAGCAGTAGGCATGAGTTTAAATGGACTCCAGAGGATGGTAGAGGACAGGAAGGCCTGGAGGAATGTTGTCCATGGAGTCACGATGGGTTGGACACGACTTCACAACTAACAACAAAATCTGTCTGTCTGTCTATCTCTGTCTGTCTGCCTCCCTGTCTGTTATCTATCTATCTGTCTGTCTGCTGTCTGTCTTTCTATCTCTGTCTATCTATCTATCTATCTATCTATCTATCTATCTATCTATCTATCTATCTATCTATCTATCTATCTATCTATCTATCTATCTATCTACCTACCTACCTACCTACCTACCTACCTACTTACCTATCCAAGCAGGAAATCCTATACCATTTCAGACACATGGCTATCCAGTCTCTTCTTAAAAACCTCCAGTGACGAAGCACCCACAACTTCTGAAGGCAAGTCGTTCCACTGGTGAATTGCCCTCCCTGTTAAATAAAATGAAAATTGCAGATGAGAAGAATCAACCAACGAATGAACCAATGAAAATGCGGGTGAGGAGGAAAAAAACCCAGAAATCTTGTTAGTGGGGGGGGGGGGGAAATATGGCTCAGATGGTTTCTTTACCCAACTCGACTGGCATTGACTTGAAGTAAACCTCTAAATAGGATGTGGCAGTCTTACAAACACAATAACAACCTTCAACAAATGAGAATAACAAACGCCCAGTAAGCCTGGGAGCTGGCCTTTGCAATTCTGCTGGTATCATCTCTTTTGGTGGCTTTAATTTCCAGCAGTAAGCACAAGCTGCTGCACAATGTTGTCAAAACCACAATGAAGTTATGTCATTGACTATTAAAGGACTGGGCTGCAGACTGCCAAACGCCCAGATTTGAATTTCATGCTCGCTACTAAACATCAACACGAATATGTCTAATTTCATAAAAAAAACTCCGGCTGGTTCCAGAGAGCTTGACAGCTCGCTGTGCTGTCTTTTTTTTCACAGCCCTGGAGGGGGGTGGGGGATTTTGAAATGGAATGGGACCTCACTGCCTGAGGTGTCTGTGTATCTGTGTGTGTTTGCATGTGCCTGTGTGGACAATGTTGGAATCGCACAGCAACAAGATTGGACCGGCGATGTGGAAGTCAATTAACACTGATGGTTGAAACCATCTACCCAGCTCCTCATGTTGGCTGCTCCCGAGTTCATTTGTGCCATTGAGATGCGTTTGTGTTAAAATTCCCTCAGAGGGAGGTAAGTGAGAGAATACTGTGTCACACCAGCTCTAATCACTTGAACGTTCGGACTACAACATTCTGTCGAAAGGTTGTGAGTGTGTTCAGAGACTGAACTAGTTGTCGTGCTGGTCCTATCAGACGACGCTAAGAAACGGCGGTTAGAAAAATGCGACGATAGGGGTTCTTTTGTTATCAATCAAACCCGAAAGCCAATGCAAAAAAAAAATACGTTTTGTTGTTTCCCTGACATGCCTGTGGCGTTTTTGTTATATTGCTTTGTGCTTATTTTACATATTTTGTTGTTGTTGTTTTTAATCGTGTGAAGCTGCTCAGAGTCCTTTTGGAGTTGAGTGGCCTGGAAAGTTGACAGACAAACAGGCCTTATTGGCGTTGGACAGTAGAGGTATCTGGTTTTGTAGAGTTTTACAGTTGTGTTGGTGTTGCTTTTATTGTGAGTGTAAATATTCCATGGTAAAGACTGGTTTTATTGCTTTGATGCAATTTCTTTTATTGTTGCTAGGATTTGCTTGTTAATTTTGATTACGATTGTGCTGTGTCTAATAAGAATGAAGATATAGAATTTTCACATCTTAGAGATACTTTCCCCAATTTAGAACTCTGTCTGATACTTAATTTAGGCCCACGATTCCATGGTCCCCCTATGTGTCTATACATGCGTGTGTATACATGGATGGAGAGAGAGAGGATGGAGGGAGGGAGGGAGGGAGGGAGAGAGATTAATAGATAGCTGAAAAAGATACACACACATGATAGATAGAGAGACAAACAGACAGACAGACACAGAGAGATAGACATCTGAGGAAGGAAGGAAGGAAGGAAGGAAGGAAGGAAGGAAGGAAGGAAGGAAGGAAGGAAGGAAGGAAGGAAGGAAGGAAGGAAGGAAGAAAAATAATAAGAAAGAGGTGATAAACAGAGACAATAGGTGGATGGATGGTTGGATGGCTAGAGAGAGAGAGATGATAGCCAGACAGACAGATAGAGGTCTGAGGAAGGAGGGACGGAGGGAGGGAGGGAGGGGAGAGGGAAGGAAGGAAAGAAGGAAGGAAGGAAGGAAGGAAGATAAGAAAGAGGTGATAAACAGAGATAATAGGTGGATGGATGGTTGGATGGATAGAGATGGATGGATGATAGATAGATAGATAGATAGAGAGATAGATAGATAGATAGATAGATAGATAGATAGATAGATAGATATATTGATAGAAGATAAATAATAGATTTCATGGAATTACTCCCAATAAAAAGACTTCGTTGGCTTTTTCTTTTCTTTTCCTTCTCTTAACACTTCTTCAGGATTTATCAAAACCAGAGGCTTCATCAGAGAGTTTTCAAAAGTTTGGCTCATGGATTGAAATTCTATGATTGATGTGAGACATTCATGGTCCAGAGGAAAAGTTTCTAGCACATTTTCCCACACATCTTTCCTTGCATTCTCTGTCAAAACTCAATACTAATGCAATAATAATAACAATAGAAGGATTTTGGAAAGCAAACATTTCTCCAACTGTTTGAAGAGAATATAAAAGAAAAAAAGGCTTTGCGGTTTATTTGACAACTTCCCCATCAGTTTTTCCACCCACCTCTTTATCACACATCATGTTGTATTGCAATATGTTGCAATGGTGCAGTTTTTCTCGCATAGTATGTGCTTCAATTTAAAAATAGTAGAGATCTGTTCCCTTCTTAGCACAACAGTGTGTTAAGCACAAAAATATAGATAGTTCTCAACTTACAACCACAATCGAGATCAGAATTTCCATTACTAAGTGTTAGAAATTCTGTTTATACATGTAGCGCCACAGAGCAAACAGAAGAGCACAGTCACCATGTGCTTTACTGCTCAACTGTTTAACTGTAACAAGAAAGAGGAAACACTACTTAGAACAGAAAAGCATATATACCATAGATCCAAATTTGTAAACACTGCCATCTACTGGTTGAATACTACTGGAATTGTTGCATATGTTGGAAGAAATATCCATCTGGTTCAGTTCGAAGCTGGGAGAAAGACACGGGAAACATGGAGGTTGATTGAAAAGATGGTTTATTGATGAAGCAGAACCACCAACCTCGTGATTCTGGGCAGCTGACAAAACAGAGTTGAGTGTGGATTTTTTTTTTTTTTTTGGTACCTTCTCTTGGATTTTGTATTAGAGCTTCCTGTTCCTGTGCAATAACATGTCCTCTAATATTTTATTGGCTGATGTCAGATTCCTATGGGGTCATGTATGGGTTATGTTCAGTGGTGCAATCTAAATTTCTGTCCTACCAATTCTGTGGGTGTGGCTTGGTGGGTGTGGCTTGGTGGGGTCACTTGACTGCGTGGGTGTGGCTATGTGACTGGGGGATCAAAAGACAGACACTCACCAACAATGTCCTGCTGGAGCAGGATTGGACTAGATGACCTCCAGGTCCCTTCCAGCTCTGGATTATCCTCTGAAGCTACATTTAGTGCCAGGTTTGTAGTCCTTCCATTCTCTCCTCTTTCCTTCCTTCCTTCCTTCCTTACCGGATCGGCCGAAGAGGTTGTAAAAAAAATGCTTTTAAAAGGTAAAATAAAAGGCTCTGACGATCCCAGCTGAGCTGCCTAATCATCAGAGGCTTTTGTTTTTTGTTTTACTTTTAAAAGCATTTTTTTTTGCAACCTCTATCCCCTGCCTCCCTGTTCTGCTAGCTTGGTGGATATAAGTAGGAAAATCCGGTCCTATGTCACCATCTTTCGGGAATGTTATAAGGTCTCCTTGGGTGGTGGGGGAGGGTTGGACTAGAAGATCTCCCAGGTCATCTCCAGTCCTATGATTCTATAAATTCTCACTTCTCTCTTCCAGATACTACAGTAAGTTTCCTACCTATATTGGGTCACAGGATGACATCTTGGCAATCCTGCAGGAGGGTCTCTGACAACTCGCCACAGCCAACTCAATGCATCCAACTCGCCACAGCCAGCTCACTGCAATCAACTCGCCACTGCCAACTCACTGCAACCAACTCGCCACAGCCAATTTGTCTGAAATGATATAGGGTCTTCTGCTTCAACAAGGGGTTGGACTAGAAGACCTCCAAGGTCCCTTCCAACTCTGTTATTTTGTTAATCAGTGGAACGGCTTGCCTTCAGAAGTCGTGGGTGCTTCACTACTGGATGTTTTTAAGAAGAGATCGGACAGCCATTTGTCTGAGATGATATAGGGTCTTCTGCTTCAACAAGGGATTGGACTAGAAGACCTCCAAGGTCCCTTCCAACTCCAAGCCATTCCACTGATTAACAAAATAACAATTTTGTTAATCAGTGGAATGGCTTGCCTTCAGAAGTTGTGGGTACTCCATCACTGAAGGTTTTCAAGAAGAAACCGGATAGCCATTTGTCTGAAATGGTATAGGGTCTTCTGCTTTAACAGGGGGTTGGACTAGAAGACCTCCAAGGTCCCTTGCAGCTCTATTCTGATTGATTGATTGATTGATTGATTGATTGATTGATTGATTGAATTGGCCATGGCAAATGGTCTGTGGCAAATTGTCCCAATCTGCCTGCAAGAAGTTGTCAACTCAGTACAGTAAGTCTTAGTTTTTTCCCCCCTCTGTCTGCCTCTGACTTCCCTTCTTAGCACAATACAGTCAAGGTAGTGAGAACAAAGGCAGGGAGAGCTCTCCTTCACCCAGTAAACAAAGATTTCTTTGGGGGTTTGCAACTGTTCCCCCACCGCCCTCCCTTTCCCTCTCATCTCTTCCGAGTCCGTCTCGAAGTGGCAAGAGTGACATTTGTAATATCCTTCCTCTCAACCTGTCTGCCAGCTGGGGAGTAATGAAGGAGGCCTGGCTGGCTTCTCAGCGTCCTTGGGAGACAAACCAACGTCTCTAATGGGAAAGCAGTGATGGAGATTGTCTGTGCCCACAGCACAGACAACTTAGTCAATGTCACAATTGCAACCATCACTCACCAACTCTGGCTAAGCTGCTTTGACTAGGCTGGTACCCTCGCCAGGAAAAGCAGAAAACTAGCTCGACCTTTCTCTTAATGGCCCGTTTCAGAAATGGAAGTCGCCCAGGCTGCAGTGGTGCTGAAGACAGAAAACTGATTTTGGAAGGCGGCTCGGTGGAAAACAAACACTGCTGGTCACAACACGTCCTTCGCTCTGCGGTCCATGAAGATTTCAAAGGAGGCTACAAGTGGTGGGTGGAGAACTTAACAAAGTTGACATAGCAGGGGACTTCCTGGTTGGCTCCGTTGGCAATGGAGGTGATCTTTCTGGTCACCAACCTCTGGATCATGTTGGACTGCTAAGACAGCGACAATCAGCTGTCCAGCAGTTCGGAAACCCCCCTCTTCGGGAGAAGAAGCGGTGGTGAGCAAAAGGAAGCAGAGGTAGAGCTTCCCTAGAGCTCCTGGAAGATACCAGGGGGCTCGAAGGGTTAAGCCCCCTCAGAACTTCAAAGTGCTCCAGATCTGAGGCTTTTTTCCTGCTCCGGCAGACCTAATTGCCGCGACCAACTTCCGGGACCAATTTTAACTTAAAGAAGATAATACCGGACTGAACAGAAACAGGAGAGCTCTAATTATAAAAGCAAGTAATCAATCAATTCCCTGTTATTTTTTTTTAAGTTTTGGATTTGACTTCAAAGTGAAAATGGCGATCGTTCTTTAATGAGCTACGCAGTTGAAAACGAAAGTGTTACAATTCTCTGTCTACTGTTTATTGCTGAAGGCCAGCTGGAAATTTTTTTAAAAACATTGTAATGAGAAGGGAGAAGAAATCGAGATATTGAGACTGATTTAAAAAAAAAAAAAGACTTAAAAGGTTTATACGTAATATTAGCCGGGACCAATTTTAACTTAAAGAAGATAATACCGGACTGAACAGAAACAGGAGAGCTCTAATTATAAAAGCAAGTAATCAATCAATTCCCTGTTATTTTTTTTTTTAAGTTTTGGATCTGATTTCAAAGTGAAAATGCCGATCGTTCTTTAATGAGCTACACAGTTGAAAACGAAAGTGTTACAAGTCTCACTGTCTGTTGTTTATAGCTGAGGCCAGCTGGAAATTTTTTTTTTTTTTTAAACATTGTAATGAGAAGGGAGAAGAGATACTGAGACTGGAAAAAAAAAAGACTTAAAAGGTTTATACGTAATATTAAGTTAAAGAGAAATTTTAAGAGATGGCAGCAAAACAATTAAAGTCAACTGTTACAAAAACCCCAGGAACATTAACACCGGGAGTCTCTCCAGCACATACAGCAGATACAAAATCATTAAATTTGGAAGCACTTCAGGATAACCTGAAAGAATTTATGAAAGAATCTCTTAACGATGCTATGAATTGGCAAACTTCCCAGATAGAGCAAATTTAGCAGAAATGGCAAAAATTTCTGCCTACTTGAAAGACTGTACACAAGAAAAATATATATTGGAATGGAGGAAGTGGATTGATTATATTCAAAATAAGTATCAGATTAAAAAATATCAATTAGTTTTTGAGTGAAGTTAGGAATTATTATGTATTAGTTTAAGAAAGAAGGGAATTGATAGTGTGATGGTGTGAAATGGAATATGTTTTATGTTATATTTTAGATTATGTTTGTTAGTTACAATACCCTGTATTCTGTTCTGGGAAGTCTCGGGGAAGGAGGCGGGAAGGGAAGACTATAAATTGATTGGTTGCCATTGTACAGGAATAATGGTAGAATTAAACAAGTTGGAATGGTGTAATGTCGGGACTGCTCGGCAAACACTCCCGAAGGAAAGGGTAAGGAAAGAGGAGTAAAGAAGGAAGAAAGTAGGTAGGTAGGTGGGTAGGGAGGAAAGAAGGAGGAGAAGAAAGGATAGGAGGAGGAGAAGAAGGAGATAGAGGGTTAGAAAGGATGGTAGTGAGAAGTGGGAAAGAGGAGGGGAAGTAGGAAAGCGAGGAGAAGGTGGTGGGGGAAGTTTAAGAAGGATGAGAAGGGAAGAAAGGATTAAAGGGGGGAGTGGCAGTCGAGCAGCCCTGACTGAGTATAATTTGAGTATAGGACTGATTGTTGGATAAGTGATTGTATTGTACACTGGTCAAATTGTGGGAATTATTATGGAAAAATAAAAAATTTTTGCAAAAAAAAAAAAAAAAAAGTTGACATAGCATTGGGAGAGATTGTTAAGGGTAATCTGGGTTCACAACCAAGATTGTGGACAGTTGAGCAGAGTACCCTATGCATGAAAATGACTGAGATTGGTAGTATACAGTAATAGTCACTTGCAGACAAACTGGGGTTTGATATTCCTTTACTTTTAGGGAAAAGGCAAAGTCATAGTCCAAAACCAATTCCAGGTCATACACATATAGGCCAGTCTTCTTATCTACGTAGACTTGCAAAACAAACAAGGTTTTCTTTCAGTTCAGCAAAACACAGTTCAATTCACAACAGTCAGTATCTTAAGGAATCAGTAACTAGCCATGATCAAGCAATGATCAGAAAGCTCAAATATACATTTGCAGCATGTCATTAGGTTACAATGCTGTAGCATCCCTGTAGATTCCCCACAAGCCATAATTTAGTAGTCCATTGGCTATAGAGCTCAGCCAATCAGGATGCTTACATGATGCAGCACAGCCTTAAAGCAATATCATGCCTTTCTACAAACATACTATGTACAAACATACATAGTTAATTTATATATTGCCTGGCCAACTAGTTAGGCAAATATAATTTCCTGACAGAGATAACTAGGCGAGAGAAATAAAAATGGCAAAGCGGGTAACACAATCTCTGCTGAAAGGTTTTGTCACTCTGTCTTCGGGAACTTTGAAGTTGGATCTTTGGCTGGGCCGGAATTTTGAACATGTGTGAGTTACAATTAGATGAGTATATTTGTAGCTCGGGGTTGAACTGTGGGGTCCTTGGTGTTATCTGAGCTTGGTTGTTTTTTTGCAGATATTTCATGACCCAACTATATCACATCTTCAGTGGTAGAAGAGATTGGGGTTTGCGAGGAGGAAGACTGTAGGGTGTTCTGGTGTGTTCTGAGCTTTGCTGTTTTCTTACAGCTATTTCATTAGATGATGTTAACACCATCATTGCTAGAAGCAAGTGGGGTTTGCAGAGAGGAGGAAGAGGAGGATGAAGAAGAGTGTGAGGAAGAGGAGGAGGAGATGGAGGAGAAGGAAGAAGAGGACTGTGTGCTCTATCAACATCAGTGCTAGAAGGAAGTGGAGTTTTCAGAGAGGAGGAGGAGGTCAAGGAGGAGGAGGAGGAGGAGGAAAAAGACTCTGGGCTCCTTGATACTCTCTGAGCTTGGTTGTTTTTTTGCAGATGTTTCATTACATGAGTTGTTAACATCATCATTAGTGGAAGGAAGTGGGGTTTACAGAGAGGAGAAGGTGGAGGAAGAAGAGGAAGAAGAAGAGGGTGAGGACGAGAAGGAGGAGGAGATGGAGGAGGAGAAATAGGTCAATGTGGTGCTCTCTCTGAGCTTTGTTGGTTCCTTGTAGACGTTTTGTTATCCAAACTAGTTAACTTCATCAGTGCTGGTAGGAAATGGAGTTTGCTCTCAATTGATATTCTAGTGGCTTGGCCTGTCAGTGTTGGTGGGAGGGAGGGGTCTTGGACTTTCTTTGGTTGGACTGTTTATTATTATTTATTTTTATTTTTATTTATTAAATTTTTATACCGCCCTTCTCCCGAAGGACTCAGGGCGGTATACAGCCAGAAATAAAATACAGAATATATACAGTTAAAAACGAATTAAAATATAGCAAAATTACGAAAACGGCTGATAATTAAAATTAAAATTTAAAATATTTAAAATATTAATAAAACCCCAATTTAAAATCAAAATATTATGCCAGTCCCGCTTGAATAAATAAGTATGTTTTTAGCTCACGATGGAAGGTCCGAAGATCAGGCACTTGACGTAGGCCAGGGGGGAGTTCATTCCAGAGCGTCGATGCTCCCACAGAGAAGGCCCTACTCCTGGGGGCCGCCAGCCGACATTGTTTGGCGGACGGCACCCTGAGGAGACCCTCTCTGTGAGAGCGTACGGGTCGGTGGGAGGCATAGGGTAACAGCAGGCGGTCTCGTAAGTACCTGGGTCCTAAGCCATGGAGCACTTTAAAGGTGGTAACCAAAATCTTGAAGCGCACCCGAAAGACCACAGGAAGCCAGTGCAGACTATGGAGCAATGGTGTTACGTGGGAGCAACGCGTGGCTCCCATTACTACTCGCGCAGCTGCATTCTGGACTAACTGCAGCCTCCGGGTGCACCTCAAGGGCAGCCCCATGTAGAGAGCATTGCAGTAATCCAACCGAGACGTAATCAGAGCGTGAGTGACCGTGCATAAGGCATCCCGGTCAAGGAAGGGATGCAACTGGCGGACCAAGCGAACTTGGTAAAAGGCCCTCCTGGAGACGGCCGCCAGATGTTCATCAAAGGACAGCCATCCATCCAGGAGGACACCCAAGTTGTGAACCACCTCCTTTGGGGCCACTAACTCGCCCCCAACAGTCAGCTGCAGATGGGTGGTCCGGGGTGGAAAAGTACAGCTGAGTATCATCAGCGTACAGATGATAACTCACCCCGAAACCACTGATGACCTCACCCAGCGGCTTCATATAGATGTTGAACAGGGTAGGCGAGAGAATCGACCCCTGAGGTACCCCACAAGTGAGGCACCTCGCGGATGACCTCTGTCCCCCTGTCAACTCCGTCTGCAACCGGTCGGAGAGATAGGAGGAGAACCACCGATAAACGGTAACTCCCACTCCCAATCCCTCCAACCGACGCAGCATGATACCATGGTCGATGGTATCAAAAGCCGCTGAGAGATCTAATAGGACCAAGGCAGAGGAACAACCCCTGTCCCTGTCCCTCCAGAGGTCATCCACCAACGCGACCAAAGCCGTCTCCGTGCTGTAACCGGGTCGGAAGCCGGACTGGAACGGGTCTAGACTTGTTTGGTCCTTGATTGAGATATTGTTTACTTCTTGATTGCTAGTCTGATGTTAATCTTCCTGTTAATCTATGCTCATCTGTGTGCTGATTGCTGGTGGGGAGTTGTCCGACATATGGACATAAGGGATACGCCAAAAGAATTATGTTACAAAGTGGCATGGGAATACGGTGGAATTATGCTAATAAAAGGAGAGATGAAAAAAATGCCTGACGGAAAAATGACAGCGAGGTGACTGAAGATGAAGAAAAAAACTGAAACTAGAATTCTCCATCTCCTGGTGCTTGGTCCAAGATCATCCAGTTGGCTTTTGTGCCTAAGGCAAGACTAGAAGTCTCCATCTCTTGATGATTGGCCCAAGGTCCCCCAGCCAGCTTTCATGCCTAAGACAGAACTAGAACTCTCAGTCACCTGGTAATTGGTCCAAAGCCACCCCAGGCGACTTGCATGCCTAAGACAGGACTAGGACCCTCCATCTCCTAGTGATTGGCCCAAAGTCATTCAGCCAGTTTTCATGTCTACTACAGGACTAGAATTCTCCATCTCCTGGTGATTGGACCAAGATTATCCAATTGGCTTTCATGCCTAAGGCAGGACTAGAACCTGTTGTGTTTGTGCCCCCCCGAACTGGGCCCCCTGCCAGAAAGTGACTCGGAAAGTGAGGGGGAAGGGCCATCAGGACTTACCTCTGGAGCTTCCCTGGCTCAGCTCCAGGAGCCAGAGGCAGGCCAGGTGGAGGAGATAACGAGGCCTCTGTCCCTTGACTCTTCCCCCCAGGCCACGCCTCCAGACCCAGCTGATGGCAATCAGGCCTGGCTGGACCCAAGTTTTCGTAGGCAGGAGAGGTGGGAACAAAAGAAGCAGGGGTGGGGCAAGCCTAGGAAGTGCTGAGTCATGGAGCCACACCCCACAGGATATAAAAGCAGCAAGGGCTGCTATACATTTCGTGGCAAGCAAATCAACTGCTTAACTACAGCTGAAGTACTGTTTGTTCCTGGTTGACTCATTGGCAGCAAGCGAGATAACAGAGACACTTGGCATACGCTCACTAGTTTGCTGCCAGAAGCTGATAGTGCCAGCTAATTAAGTTATCGCTCAGACTGAGGTGAGGGGGACAGAACAAGAACCAGACTCAGCCAGTTCAGACTGGTTTCAGTGAACTGCTAGCGGAAATTTTGAGTAGTTTGGAGAGCCGGCAAATACTGGTTGCGCCACCCCCCTGCTCTGCTTACCGGCTGACTGCTCACCCTGCCAGGTCGCCGCTCACCCGGCCCACCCATTTGCCCCACCCTGTCTTTTCAAGAATAAGGCAACCTATTTTGTTACATGTCCTTGGGAAGGCATTTGGCAGAATTCCGATGGAAAGGGTCCAAGGAGAAGGCATTATGCAACAATTGAGAAGTGCTGTATGACTTGAGATTGGTCAAAAGGTGTTCGTGAGCAGATTTCGGCTTCTCGTCATTCTGTTGAAAAATGTATGAATGCGAGACGGGTATCTTTGTTGATGGAATGAAAGCAAACAATAAAACGAATAGAGTTTGAATGATGGGATGTTTTGCGAAAATAAGAAGTTGAGGTTTGGCTGATGAATGCAATAAGGGCAGGAGGCGATGGAAGCCAATAAATAGAATGCGGAAAGATCGGCAGCGAATAAAGAATAAGACAAGGGCGTGTGATAGCCCCTTGATTATTTAATGTATTTATGAATAAATGTATCGGGAATGTCTGTAGCGGTGACAGAAGTGTGTTGACTGAGGACATGAATATATGTGTCTCCTAGTATACTGAGAATTTGAATGATGAGTTAAGAGCTGTCGATCAAAGGAAAGGTTACTGCATATCGTCTTCTCCTTCAGACAAAAGCTGGATAATCATCTAACATAGATATTGTGGTCAATTTTGCAGTATACAGGTAGTCCTTGACTTATGACCACAATTGATCCCCGGAGTTACGTTGTTAAATGAGACATTTGCCCAGTGAGCTTGGCCCCATTTTGCAACCTTTCTAGCCACCGCTGTTAAGTGAATTGTTGCAGGTATTTAATTACTAACATGTTCGTTAAGTGAATCTGGCTTCCTCGTTTGCTTGTCAGAAGGTCGCAAAAGTTGTTCACGTGACCTCAGGTGACCGAGGTGGGTAAAATGAGGACCCAGATTATTGGGGGCAAGAGGCCGACTCTGTAAACGGCTTAAAGAGGGCTGTAAAAGCACTGTAAAGCGGTCTATAACTGTTGTGCCTCGTCCGCTCTCCCCACAGCCGGGGCCTTCTTATCTGCTTCTGAATGCTGAGGAATGTCCTAGCATGCCTCCTGGCCCCAGCCCTGGCTCCATGCCCAGACAGGCTGAGGAAGAAGAAGTGCCTCCAGCCCCCAGCCCTGGCTCCATGCCCAGGCAAACAGAGCAACTAGACCCCTCCCCCACAGCATGTGAGCCTGAGGAAGGTCAATTACCAACAGCTGCAGACTGGAGTGACCCTCGCTTCAGGAGAATTGATAAGCGGCGTCAACAGAAGGAAGGGAGGGGCAGGCCGGGATAAGTGCTGAGTCATGGAGCCACACCCCATGGCCTATATAAAGGATCTGCTTTCTGGAATTCTCTATTCAAAAAGTTTTTATTAGTCAAAAAAGGTTTATACAAATACATATCAGGTATGGTAAATTTTCATTTTTCTTATCTAAAATAAGAATTTTACTCAAATTTTTTAACACATACAACAGCCATAAGGCAAGCAGGTGACACGAAGTAGCTAAGTTTGCAAATTTTAAATACGTAATAAAGAAGAGTCAAGAATAAACAGAATATCGTACAAAAGAGAATAAGGAAAACCAACACAATCCCAAATATCTTTATCACTTCCTAGTTTTGGATCTCAGAACTCTGGGTTCAGCCTGACCCAACTCCAGGGCCGCAACAGCGGCAGCCGCTTCAGCCCCATGATCTATAACCTCCCCTTCTTCAATTCCTGGGTCATCTGATTCCAGGAAGGCTTTGTGTTCCTCCACATAGGCCGTAGCCTCCGCAATTGTACTGATTTTTTCGTAATGCCCTCCCGGAAAATCATCAATCCTCTGGCATCAGCCATCTGAAGCCCACTCCTTCTGGTACAATTTGCTTGACAAAAATAATATTTCTTTCTTTTTCACGTACCTGTCTGGGAATCTGCCTCAGAATGGCTATCTCCTGCCCCTGTAAATCAGTGCCCCACTCCTATGTTTTCTAAGAATTTCATCTCGTCTCTCTTCTCACAAATTTGACATGAACCTCTCTGGGAACTGCATGCGTGCGTGCATATTGCGAATTAACTCTATAAACTCGATCCACATCCCAATTCATGAAATCAACACCTCTCCCAAGAAATTCTCCCAACAATTTAGTCACAACATCTCTCAAGTCTTCTTGGTCCACTTCTTCCAAATTTTGAAACCTAAGGAAATAAGACATTTTATCCAACTGTAGTCCAAGCACAGCATTGCCTGTCGTCTCCTCTTTTCTGCACTGCCCGCATCTCACCCTCCAAACCTTCCACTTTCTGCTTGTTTTCTGCTGAAACTTGTTGAGTATCCTTTAAATCCTTTTGGATAGTCACAATTTCTGCTCTTATTTCATCAATTTCTTGTCCATATTAGATAACTTTTCCAAAATTCTCTCCATCTCTCCAGCAGTTGGTCTCTGACCTTTTGCCATTAAGGAAAAAAAATACAAAATCCTCAGGCAGGCACAGTATCCTTGTAATTTCCTCCGGATCCACCAGGGGCACTCACAGGAGCAACGAGTCCAGAGTACAGTTAGTCAACCAGGAAGCCGAAGTGATGTCATCAAAATTCTCATAGTGAAGGCGGAAGCTGGCGCCACCACTGTTCCCCAGAAGGAGGGGGCCTCAAACCTTCCCTCCTAAATTTCTCCATCACCTCTTCTCTCCAGAGCTCCACAAAACCGGTAATCTTCTTATTTTAAGTTCTCCTCTCTCCAGAATAACTCGTGCTCCTTCCAACCGCAGGGGAGAAAACCCCCGCACTCCGGAGCACTCCACTCACGTTTACCGATATTCCTTCCTTCTCCTCCTCAATTCTTCTCCGTGCCCTGTTCACCACCAGGCTGCTGCAGTTATAAATCAATGCCCGGTGTCACGGGCTGGCAAGCGGCGACCAAAATAATGGCGCGGCCTGTGGCCTCCAACCCCGCCGAGCCTAGGGGCGCCAGCATCGGTCCCCACAGTCCTGTATGTCGGCTGGGAGACCCCTGGCGAGCCGTCCGTGCGGCAGGTGTCCTTTTCGGAACACCTGGCCCCTGAGGGCCTCGGCGGCGGCCGGATTCGGGCGCTGGAGGCAGGAGAAGCCTTTGCTTTCTGGAATTCTCTGTGTCAGGCAAAGTCTACCTTATCTTGCTGAAATCACTTTCTGGTCTCCTGCCTGCCTTGAGAACTTTGCTAGGACTTTGGCAGAGCTGCAGAGGCACGCCTGATTCGGATTTCCCTGATCCGGCCGTCAGCGGAGGAGTGGGACACGACAATAACTCTAAGTGCAATTGCTATTCTGAGGCCGAGCGAATGAATGCAGGTTGCAGAGAAATGGCGACAAACATGAGGAAGAAAATGGATTGGCACACTTTGGGGCGGAAGATTTATTTCAGATGGGAAAAAGGAGAACTGCGAAGATGTGCAAATGTTTTTGAGAAGGAGTGGGCAGCATATGGTTTGCTGTGAAAAGGAACATTTGCTGGGAGAAGCAGAAATAGCTTGTACAAGAACATGACTCGGCCTACTTTAGTACCTGGAAGTGAGAATGGGGAATGCCAAGAGAAACATAAAAGCAGGTTGAATGCTGTAGGAACGGGAGACATCAATCTACAATCAAGAATGAATGTGTGCGGCACGAATACAAAAGTGGGGGTCCTTGTGAAGTACAGGGAGCTACTACAAATAGAAGAGAATAGTTTAGGGTTGAACTGTGGGGGTCCTTGGTGCTCTCTGAGCTCGGTTGTTTTCTTGGAGATGTTTCATGACCCAACTAGGTAACATGATCACTCCTAGAAGGAAGTGCTGGGTTGGTTCTTTGTTTTTTGTTGAGGGGAGTGTTCTCGTCCTTGATTAGGATGTATGTGTGTGTGTGTTCATGCGTCTATATATAATTTCCCTGGATTGGACAAACCAGTCCAAGTGCAGAAGCATAACACACGCACATGAGTGTGTGCATGCCTACGAGAGAACTGGTACTGACGGGTTTTGAAACCCGCCCCTGCTACCTACCTACCTACCTACCTACCTACCTACCTACCTACCTACCTACCTACCTACCTATCTATCTATCTATCTATCTATCTACCTACCTACCTACCTACCCCCCCTCTCTAATCTATCTATCTTTCTATCTATTCATCTATATCTATCCCTTTCTATCTTTCTATCTATTCATATCTATCTATCTATCTATCTATCTATCTATCTATCTATCTATCTATCTATCTACCTACCTACCTCTCTCTCTCTCTCTCTCTCTTTCTATCTATTCATCTATATCTATCTCTTTCTATCTTTCTATCTATCTATTCATATCTATCTTTCTATCTATTCATATCTATCTATCTATCTATCTATCTATCTATCTATCTATCTATCTATCTATCTATCTATCTATCTACCTACCTACCTACCTACCTACCTACCTATCTCTATCTCTATCTCTATCTCTATCTCTATCTCTATCTCTATCTCTATCTCTACCTATCTATCTATCTATTCATCTATATCTATCTATCTTTCTATCTTTCTATCTATTCATATCTATCTATCTATCTATCTATCTATCTATCTATCTATCTATCTATCTATCTATCTATCTATCTATCTATCTATCTATCTATCTATCTATCTATTCATCTATCTATCTATCTATCTATCTATCTATCTATCTATCTATCTATCTATCTATCTATCTATCTATCTACCTACCTACCTACCTACCTCTATATCTGTCTATCTGTTTATTTATCTATCTATCTCTTCATCTATCTATCATTCATCTATCTATATCTATCTCTATCTATCATCTATCTATCTATCTATCTATCTATCTATCATCTATCTATCTATCTATCTACCCACCTACCCACCTACCTACCACCTACCTATCTCTCATCTCTATCTCTATCTCATCTCTATCTCTATCTCTATCTCTATCACTATCTCTATCTCTATCTATCTATCTATTCATCTATATCTATCTATCTTTCTATCTTTCTATCTATTCATATCTATCTATCTATCTATCTATCTATCTATCTATTCATCTATCTATCTTTCTATCTATTCATATCTTTCTATCTATCTATCTATCTATCTATTCATCTATCTATCTTTCTATCTATTCATATCTATCTATCTATCTATCTATCTATCTATCTATCTATCTATCTATCTATCTACCTACCTACCTCTCTCTCTCTCTTTCTATCTATTTATCTATATCTATCTCTTTCTCTTTCTATCTATTCATATCTATCTTTCTATCTATTCATATCTATCTATCTATCTATCTATCTATCTATCTATCTATCTATCTATCTATCTATCTATCTATCTATCTATCTATCTTTCTATCTATTCATATCTATCTATCTATATCTATATCTATCTATATATCTATCTATCTTTCTATTCATCTATATCTATCTATCACCTACCTACCTACCTATCTATCTATATCTATCTATCTATATCTATCTATCTTTCTATTCATCTATATCTATCTATCACCTACCTACCTACCTACCTACCTACCTCTATCTATCTATCTTTCTATCGATCAATCGATCGATAGATAGATATAGATGAATAGATAGATAGATAGATAGATAGAAAGATAGATCTAGCTATTCATCTATATCTATCTATCTATCTATCTATCTATCTATCTATCTATCTATCTATCTATCTATCTATTCATCTATCTATCTATCTATCTATCTATCTATCTATCTATCTATCTATTCATATCTTTCTATCTATCCATCCATCCTCTTTACAATCATGAGTTGCCAATAGCACTTTTCTCTCCATCCTCCCCCGGATCCAGCTGCTTCAAAAAAGATTCATCCGCAAATAACTTTTACCTTGATCTCGTCGGTTTTGTTAGTATGAGACAGAAGTTGTGAAGCTGGGATAAAAACCCCCAGAAACACCTTTCCTTCTGTCTTCTCCCACCTCCATACACATATGCATAGTGTGA